>NW_027186295.1:25671-38567 GCF_028583685.1 Petaurus breviceps papuanus | reverse complement strand
CATCTCCCTTTTTTCAGTTGTCAAACATTTGTTTTCTCTCCTTGTGTCCTTCCCCAACTGGGAACATTAACAACAAACCTGCTAAGAGTCACAGTTGTGCCTGGACAGAGTGTAAGTCTCATTCACTCTGACAGGACACGGGCAGCAGATTTCCTCACAGCTGATCTGGAATCCTGGTTGGTCAGTGCATTGGTCAGAGTTCTTGAGTGTTTCCCAGGTGTTTGTCAAAAGTGGGGTTGTTACTGTACACATCATTCTCCTGGTTCTTCTCACCTCACTCTCCATCAGTTCATGTACGTCTTCCCAGGTTTCTCTGAAACCATCCCCTTTGTCTTTTCTTACAGCACAACAGTATTCTATCACTTTTCTGTACCACAGGCTGTTTGGGCATTTCCCAGGTGGTGGGCACTCCGTGTATTTCAGTTCTTTGAGACCACACAAAAAAAACCCCCAAGAAAAACATAAATATTTTGGTACATGGGGATCTCTTTGGGGGAATAAACTTAGAAAATGGTGTTAATTCATTGAAGAGCATATTGTTAGGTGTGGACATGATGTCACAACCCTGTTAGTTCAGATTTGACAGGGAGATTAAATGAGGCACTTGTGGGTCATTAAAAAGTTAACAAAAGAGCTTAGCTTATTCAACTAGGATATAGAAGCACTTTCATAGACTCCCCCCCCCGCCCCTTTTTTCCCTTTTTCCATTTCCCTTTTTTTCATTTAGTCAGGAGGGCAGGGTTCGATGACTCTTACAGTGTTCAGATCCTTATTAGCTGTGTGACCCTGAGCAAATCACTTACCCTCTTCTGCTTCAGTTTCCTCAGCTGTAAAAAGGAAATATAAACTACCTACCTTACAGGTTTGTTGTATGGATCAAATGAGATAACATTTGGAGGAAAAAGGGCACTTAGGATGGTGCCTGGCACATGTTTTTGTTGTTCATAGGCGCTTATTAGATGTTCCCTTCTCTCTTCAGACATCCACGAAGCCAGAGAGGCCCCCACCACCCACCCGAGCCACGTCAGCAGAGCCAGAGGCCAGAAGCCCAGCTTCTGTCACAGATGGGACCATTTTTTCATGGCTTTGGGGACAATTCCAAATTGCTTTCCAGAATGGCTAGACAATTCACAGCTCCACCAAGAAAGTACTTGTTGTTCAGTCACATTGGACTCTTCATGACCTTGTGGACCATGCTGTCCGTGGGATTTCCTTGGCAAAGATACTGGAGTGCTTTGCCACTTTCTTTTCCAGTGGATTAAGGCTTAATTAAGGCTTAAGGTTAAGTGACTTGTTCAGGGTCACACAGCTACTAAATGTCAGAAGCCAGATTTGAACTTAGGTTTTCCTGACTCCAGGGCCAGCACTCTATCCACTGAGCCATCTAGCTGCCCCAAGAATATACTAGTGTGTCTGTTTCCCATAGCCCCCAAATATTGGTCATTTTCTTCTTTTGTCATTTTTTTTTATTTTTTAATTAATTTGTTTGTTTCCTTTTAGTTTACAGGATTCAATTCCACAATTCCTTGAGTTTCACATTTTGTCCCCCTCACTCCCCTTCCCCCCATGGCAGCATATAGTCAGGTATAGGATCTGTAAATACTTTCACATTATACATTACTCAGGTTATAAATACAGATTGCATCAGATGGAATGAAAAATGGTAAAGAGGACATAAAACCAAACAAGAGAAGGAAAAAGATCAGGTATTTTGCTTCCACCTGGATATAAACTCAGTTCTTTCTAGTTCTTTCTCTGGATGCACACATTTCTTTCCATCATGAGTCTTTTGGGATTGACTTATATCACTGCATTGCTGAGAGGAGTCCAGTCTATCAAAGTTGGTCATCACACATACGTTGTGTCTGTAATTGTGTACAAATCTCTCCTGGTTCTACTCTTCTCACTCAGCATCAGTTCGTATAAGCCTCTCCAGGTAAATATGAAGACCATCTGCTCCTTGTTTCTTATAGCACAATAGTATTCCATAACATGCATATACCACAGCTTGTTCAGGCCATTCCCCAATTGATGGGCACCCCCTTAATTTCCAATTCTTTGCCATTCTTTTGTCATTTTTGCCAGTATGATGGGTAGGACCGTAAAGTTGTTTCAATTTTATTTATTTCTCCAATTATTTGTGATTTGGAGTATGTTTTTATATGACTGTTGATAACCTGGATCTCTTCCTTTGAAGGCTACCTATTCTAGACCTAGAAGGGACATTAGGATATACGATGTTCGTATCATCTTTTCTAGTACTTTCAGTTTGCAGATGAGGATACTGAGTCCTGGAACTTAGGTGAATATTTGAGCACAGGTCCTTTAACTCCAAAGTCAGTGCTTCAGAAAAAAATAAAGGGAAGAAAACTGCCTAATTATAGCCTTTAACCATTTGTCAATTGCCCTGATAAATTTGAATCAATTCTTTATATATCTTGAAAATGAGACCTTTATTAGAGAAACTTGCTGCAAAATTTTTCCCAATTTCCCCAAAATCTCCTAATTTCCCAATTCTTCCCTTCTAATTTTAGTCACAATAGTTTTATTTGTGCAAATTTTTTCATTTTAAATAACCGAAGTTGTGCATTTTATCTTCTATCATCTTGTTCCATGCAGCTGGCTCTTAAACATAAAAATTCGTAAATACTGATGCTCCCTCAAACTTCCTTCCCAATCCCTCAGTCTGCTCAGTTCCCATGACTGCAGATGGTCACATCCTTGATCTTGGCACAGCTAGTTTGGGGCTTCATAAACTCCAAAATCCCATGATCTGATCAGATTCTTTTGCCGTCCCATCTTTCCCTGTGCGTTTGTACTCAGAATGAGACCCCCTTGCTCCCCATTCCTCTTTTCACTCCCAGACAATATATCCATCATCTGTCAGGCACTCCTTTCCCTGTCTTGACCCCTTGGTGAACTGTCTGAACTAAACACTAGACTCAGCTCTAGCCTCTTGCCTGCTTTGTCCTGTCATCAATCACACCCTTACCCCAGCCCACTTGTATGTTACTTGCACCCTCTGCCCCCAATTCCTCCTCAGTACTGATGAACAGAACCTGAGGGAATCATTAAACGGAGCTGACTTCAGTCCCCTGCACGTGGGTGTCATCTCATCTCTGTTGGGCCTTTGCTGCCACTAGGCCAGCATTCTACTCCTCTCTAGTCTATCTGCTCTTCCACTCCTGGTAGCAGGGGCTCCCGTGGCCCCCCACCCTCCTGATGAGCACCTCACCTCAGAATCGGAGCCATTTGCCTAGAGCTCCCACTTCTCTCCCTCATCTCACATGGGGGATTCCTCCTTTACCTCCTGTCTCACATGGAGAAGTGGCCCTTCACCTCTACATGCACCTTGATGCCAACCAACCCTTTTTGTCATCTCTGGCCCACCATTCCTGTTATCATTTTGCTGTTCTCTTATCTCCTTCTCCCCTGTCCTTAAAAAACCCAGGTGTGGACTCTGAGGCCAGCCCTCTGTGTTCTACTTGTCCGTGTGGAGAGGCAGGGTACGACAGCATGACTCATTTTTAATTTTATGAGTCTTATGTTAAGAGGAGCTCTACAACCAAGGCAGAAAAAGGACATGTAGATTTAATTACAAAATATCGCTTGAAGAAATAAAAAACAGTTTAAAGGATCGGAAGGATATTCAGTGCTCATGGCTGGGCTGTGTCAATATGATAAAAATGACAGCACTACTACTTTCAATGCTGTAACTATCAGATCACCATGAGATACCTTATAGAACCTGAAAATATAAATTACCTAGGAAAAAAATTCCCTTTTCGATTAAAAACTGCTGGGAAAATGGAAAGCCGTCTGACAAAAATCAGATTTAGACCAACATCTTACACCACACACTACAATACATTCTAGATGGATGGATATGTGACCTTGATACTAAAAAAATAGAAGAGAAACGAATCATGCACTTCTCCCAGAGAGAGTTAATTGCAAAAGATAAAAGAGATAACTTTGATTACATGAAACTGAAAAGCTTCTGCACAAAATAAACGTATCCAGGATACTAGATACTAAAAAAATAGGAGGGGGGGGGGGGGTCTTTTTGTCGCATTTCTCTAACGAGGGCTTGGCATCCAAGATAGGTAAACAGTAAATGTACATGAAACTCATCGTCATTCCCCAAGAGACCGGTGGTCAGAGGGTATAAAGAAACTGCTCACAGAAAGATCCGCAGAGTATTTACAGCCACGTTAAGGAATGCCCCAAGTCACTGAGAGAGATGCACAGCAGAGCCGCCAGCCTCCAGAATAATTCCAGGTGGTTCCATGAAAGCTGATTTGCTAAGTTGGCAAAATCCTCATTCTCTCCAGCTGGGGCCTCACTAGCCACTGTTCACCTCATGCACCTGTAGCCGATCATTGCTGGGAAACAAACCTTTCTTTTGGCTTTGACAGTCTCATTAGAGACTAATTGTAAAAGAAGGAGTCCTGCAGCCCTGGCCCTGGGTCGGGCTTTTCCTGTCAGTTGGTACCGACTACCTCGTGGCTTTGGGTATTATTTGTCGTCCCACTTTGTGTGCCTTAGCTCCCTCCTCTCAGACATGAGGATGATCCCCCCCTTTGTATCCTAACCCCTAAGCTCACAGACTGGTAACTGAACTCATCATCTGACCATCGTCCCTGTATGTACGCAGCAGACAGCGCCAGGGCAGCCTTGGACGTCAGTGCAGCAGCTTTGTTTGCCATGAGGATCTCAAGCTGATGCTGCTGTCATGGGGGACAGGGAAGGGAGGGAAGAGAGCAGCCTGGGCTTCTGCCACTTGCTGGGCATGTTTCTCCCTCTCAGAAAAGGGCTGCTACCCCTTGCTCGCATCCCTCCTCACCGAGGTCTTCGGGAGACCCTCCCGCCGCCCGCTGCCTTCCTGATGATGATGTGTTTCTTTCCTTCCGCAGCTGGTGTACCCTGATGACTCCAGACTGACAGAGAAGGAGGTAGGTGTTCTGCTCCCTGGCAGGGCCCTTCACACAGTGACAGCCTGTGGCTTTATTGTGTTTTCCTGTCTGTTACAGAAAACCAGCATCTGCTACTTGTCTTTCCCCGACTCCTACTCAGGTAGGTGGCTCTGCTTCCCTGGCTTGTCCGAATCAGGAGGGAGGGAGGACCCAAAGCACACAGTAGGCAGCAGAGTGTGGGCCAAGGTGCCTAGGTCCCAGCACGGGACCCTCCTCCCCCAGGGTGGGGAAAGTCTTCAGAGGTGGCAGCGCAGAGGATGCCCCATGATCCCCAGCATGGTCCTAGTTCTCATGGGTGGGCTAGTTTTTATGTGGGCTTTCCCCACAATAGCCCTGGGAGGCAGGTGGGCTATGGGCTGTCCCTTTGTCACAGGCCCCTAGGCCCGGGTGGGGCTGTTGTCACACTAGCATGTGCATGCTCAGACATTGTGGCTGGGATTGTGACGGGCAGGGCCCAGCACTTCTTCCTTGTCCTGTTTCTGGGGGGGCAGACAGTGAGCCTCCCTGACACCTCATGGCCTCAGCCCTCTGTCCCAAGGAAGGCCCTGCCAGCCCAGGCACCACAGCACACAGCAGTGTCTTCTCAGGGAAGAATCACCTGAGCCTGTCGTCTGGAGTGGCCCCCTTTGGTGTCCCCATCCTGCAGCCTGCCCCTGCCACGGAAGCATCAGGAACCAGGGCTGGACATGGCATTCTCGCAGTGCCAGAGGCCATGAGGGAAATCCTCTGTTTTATGAGAGTATTTGCAGGGAGGGCCTGAGCCCTGGCCACGGAGCAGTCACAGGAAGGAAGGAAGGTGACCGTTGAATCTTCCTTTGCTGAAAGGCAGAACCCCTCAGATTCCTGGGGGTCATGTGATCTCTGACCCTCCGTCAGAATTCCTCGTCAGGGTTCTTCACAGTATCCGAGGCTGCTCTGTAGCCTAAGGAAGGGCACCGTCCTGGTCCTGGGTCTTTTGCACAGTCGGGGTGCTGGGGCTGAGCAGAGGCCACTCCCTTCCTAAGCTTGAACCGTTTGGCCCATGCTCAGGACTCCTGCCTGGGGCCCTGGGGGCTCGAGCTCTCAGCGAGGATGCCTGGAGATGCCCTCAGACCACTGGGCATCGCTGTGCCAGCATGGGCACTGTCTGAGGCTACTGGCTCGGGCCTTGCTTCTTGCAGGCTGCCTTGGGGACACCCAGTTTAGCTTCCGGATGCGTCAGTCTGGGGGACAGAGGAGCCTCCGCTCTCTCGATGATGACGAAGGCTATAACAGAGGGGCTCCTGCCACCCTGCAGGTGAGTCAGCTCTCCTGGCTGGGGCCTCCTCTAGATACATAACGAAGTAGAAGGAGGCAGGCCATGTGATCTCCTGAGGGGCCTGACACGTCCATAAAACAGTGCCACAGTAGTGCTCCAGACCTTAGGAAGTCTGCTCGCTGTGGGAGCTTGGGCCACGCTGCAGAGCCCACACTGGGCCCACAGACTGGGGACATCAGGCCCTCAGCCGTTAGGCTCCCCTCCACACCAGGCCAGAGCCCCAGCAGGTGGGGGATAGCCCTGGGCCCTGGGCCCTCAGCAGCCTAGGGATTGTCCCATTCTACTGAGGATGAAGGCTCTTCATTCGGTCTGCTTTCCCCATACCTGGGGGGTGTTCTAAGCTGAGGAGGAGCCGTGGGCCCTGGGACCCTAGGACTCCTGCTTCCAGGCTCTGGGGACACGTCAGCTTTGCCTACCACCATGCAAGCTTCCCCTGGCCCTCCTGAGGGCTTGGGAAGCTAGCCTAAGTGAAGCTGCCTCTCCCCTTCCTCTCTGCCCCTCGCCCCTGCCACGTCCTGACCACCAGCTGGGCTTGGTCCAACTCTTGACAAGAGGGCAAATTCTGAGTCCCCTTTGTTCCATTCATTCGGCAAGAACTTACGTCTTGGAGGGGGCTTGGTATCAGCCTGTGGAAAGGAGAAGGTGAAGAAGGCAGGTGGTGCCTGCCCTCTGGCAGCTTCCACTCAGTCGGGACAGATTGACCTTCCTGCTAAGCCAGGCCACCTTTAGTGTTCTTGGGAGGGCCTCCTTCCCTGTTTGTCAGGTTTCTCTTTGGTCTCCCTTTCTAAGCCTCAGCCCACATGTGGCTGTGGGAAAGGGGTGAGGAGACTCCTTAACCACAGTCCTTGTCGCTGGGGCCTTTCCCCATTGGCAGAGAGGGCAGCAGATGAGGGGCTGGTGGGCGGGAAGAGAATGGCTCTGGGCTGAGATGTTGCCTGATGGCTGCCTGTCTTTGCCAGAGAGAGGCCGCCCACTTGTTTGGCTACGTGTACTTCAGGCAGGTGAAGGACAGTGCTGTGAAGAGAGGCTACTTCCAGAAGGTAAGAGGGCCTTGAGCTCTGGCTGGCAGCCTCTCCCAGGCTACGCACCTCCGCCTAGCACCCCAGCTGTTTGCAGCCCCCTCTCACCTCCTTGCCCACCACACAGCTCACGTGTGAGGACAGGTCCAGTCAGGGGCATTTGAGGAGCCTGCTGTGCTGTGCTTTGGCGAGCAGGCTGTGGGATCCTCTGGAATCGTGCTTTGGAAATTGCAGCCAGTTGTGGTAGTGGGCACTCTGGTGTGCAGGTGCCACAGCAGGATTAGGGGCAGAAGAGACCACCAGGGCACAGACCACATTGTCCATTTCCTCCAGTCACTCCTAGCTCCTTTTTCTTTCCACGATTGTCCCACGTGAGGGCCGTGGTGTTAGTGGCATCTCCAATTTCAGACACAGCCCCCTACCAGGATGGGGCTTCGAGGAGACCTGGCCCAGAATGTCGGTCAGCAGAATGGTCCCGTCCATGCCCAGCAGCCACTGGACCACAGGATTCCAGCCCTAGACCTGGAAGACCTGGGTGGTCGTTAGTCCAGCCCTTCATGTTACAGAGGAGAGAAACTGAGGCCCAGGTGTGTGTGCAGCGGACCTGAGCCTAGGTTTTCTTGACTTGAAGCCTGGAGCTCTACCCGCTGCCCCACACTGCCTGTCTAGGGCAGGACGGCACATTGGCTGTGCCTGGTGGTTTGGAGTCTAGTTTTTAAGGAAAGTGGGAAGGGAGGACAGTGATGTGAGAACAGAAAGCTTCCATGAAGAAGTCCCCACAGCCACCAACCTCCCTCCCGTGGGTCCCTCTTTCAGTCACTGGTGCTGCTGTCCCGCCTGCCCTATGTGAATCTGTTCCAGTCCCTGCTGAACCTCATTGCCCCTGAGTACTTTGAAAAGTTGGTTCCGTGCTTGGAAGCAGGTGAGCCCCCAAATGACGTGAGCCGGCCTCACCAGCAGTCGGGGTCAGCAGGGCACGTGCATGGGGGGTGGGGGAGGTTCCCTGGGTGCTATCCCCATAGACTCCACTTTGGGCTCATGGTCTTGAAAAATCTCCCTCTGTGGTGCCCTACCTGGCCCAGAATAAACATGAGACGAGTTCTGGGGCTTCTTTCTTGGTGAGGGAGCTCTCCGGAGGTGCCCAGAGCTCTGGCCAGCCATGAGCCATGAGTTAAGGCTGCCCACCGAGAGCCCTGGAGGCAGGTTCTCCTGATGCCCCCCACTGGCATGGGTGGTGCTCAGGTCTCACAACTATTCTTTGGTTGTGGGGGGCGGCAAGGGCCGGGGTGGCCACCCCAAGTGAGAGCCAACCCAATTGCTTGGGCCCCCTCCTAACTCCTTGACCTATGTTGGCAGTGTGCAACGAGATTGACCAGTGGCCCCCCCCAGTACCAGGACAGACTCTGAATCTGCCTGTGATGGGAGTTGTCATGCAGGTAATAAGGAGTGGGCATGAACTGAGACCGAGATAGCGGGCCTAGAGCTCAGGAAGGGAGAAGAAGGCCTTCATGCTGCCCTTGTGGAACAGAAGAGGGTGGGGTCATACTCTGAGGACTGGGTGGGTGAGGAGCCCATGGAGTGGTTCTTAGGGACTCAGCCATGGGGCAAACCCAAACAGAAATGGGTCCTGCACGCCAAGCGCTGACTTAGAAAGCCCCATATTCACAGTGCCGACGTTCTGTCGGATTATTCATTTTGTGAACACTTTCCCAGTTACAATGTAATCTGGTTTGAGGGCCACCTTTGGCATAGTGTGAGGTCTGTAGGGTTGGGCCCACACATTCTGCATTGTTGACCGTTGGGTAAGATGTTTATGGCTGTTTATCATCTTTGTGAATAATTCTCAAGAACTTTCCCATTTGGTCCTCATAAGAGCCCTAGACGGGGGCAGCCCCATTCCACCAGTGAGGATTTTGGGACCCAGAGAGGTTGGGCTCTGGCCACGTCACACAGCTAGGAAGTGGCAGAGGCAGAATCTAAAACCGGGCTTTCTTTATTCCAAGTCCATTGATGATAGCTTGCATTGAAATCATACTGCATGGTTTGCAGAGCACTTTACAAACGTTATTTAGTTTTATCTTCACAACAACCTTGGGAGGTAGGTGCTGTGGTTATCCCCACTTTACAGATGAGGAAACTGAGGCAGACAGAAGTCATGGGATGTCAGTATTTGCGGCCATGATGCTGATCCAAAGCTGGGAGGGGGATTAGATTCCCAGAAGGTCTTATCAGGTGGGAATGCGAATTATCATGGGAATCTCCACAAATCCGGGGACTTGTGGTTGTACAAGTTTTTGTGAATGATCCTGAGTCAGTGCAATGGCCACAAAGGCTGAAGTGCCAGTGGAGAAAAGGCTAACCTCAGCGTCAGGTCCCTCATGTGACAGTAATGCCTATGTGACCAAGACCGGCCACCTCTGAGTGCCCCCGGAAACTGACTCGCCTTCCCCTGTAATGAGCACGATGCCTGGTGGCCGTGCTGGTCGAGTGGAGTGCAGTGTGCACTGGTGGAGGAAGTTTCCTCATTGGGAGGTCCCTATGCCAATGCAGGTAAAGGTCCCTTCCAAACTAGGGAGAGGAGAGTCCCACTGGGCTCTGGCTTGGTTGGTGACACTGAGGAAACCTGTTCTGCCTGGCTCAAGGACACAACCAGCAGTGACCAGGGGAAGTGACAGAGGCACACTGAGGTGTAGCCCATGAAGAGACTTTCTAACAGTTGGAGTTGTCCAAAAAGAGAGGCCCTCCAGTCTCCCCATTGCAGGGGTCCAAGCCAAGGCTGGGTGACCCCTCGCTGGCTCAGGGGCAGGGGCTTTGACTGGATGACCTCTAAGGGCCCCTCGCACTCTAGACTTCTGTTCAAGTCTCGGCTGGCTGGCTGGGCCACCTCAGGATGGCAGAGGAGACACCCATCCCTCCATGGAGTAGGGTTGAGCTGAGCAAGGACTGGGCCTAGGGCAACCAGCAGTCTGCTGCCTCACTGCTCTGGCCCCAGCAGTGGAGATGGCAGAGACAAGCTGGCCTCAGAGGCCTGTGTAACTGCTCTAATCCTAACCTTGACCCTTCTAGGTACGGATCCCCTCCCGTGTAGACAAGTTAGAGGCAAGCCCTATGAAGCAGTTTAACCAGGAGGTAAGAGGCCCCAAGGGGGCACACACACATATACAACACACACACAGGTACACACAGGCACATACACACCACACACACACGCATGCATATACCACACACACAGGCACACACATACACAGGCGCACACACACAGGCACACACACACCACACACAGGCACATATATCACACACACGCATACATACACAGGCGCACACACACACAGGCACACACACCACACAAACACACACCCCACACACAGGCACACACATACACACACAGACACACACAGGCACACCCAGACACACACAGGCACACACACAGTAGCCTTATCCCCCAGATCCTTCCCAAACTGTCTGTAGGCCTTAGATCTTGGGGGTGACAGCTATTATTCTTCATGCCCTGTCTGCTCAGCTGGCCCTGGCTGCCACCTGCAGCTGCCGTCCCCACTCTTCTGCCCCTTGACCAGGCACTTGCTTTTCTTCCTGGCTGGGCCCTAGAGAACGGGCTGAGGAAGGGAGGGCTGGCCTCCTGCTGAGGCTGGCGAGCCTCCCCACCGAGGCTGGCCATGCTCGCTGGAGCCAGTCTCACTCCTGGGCCTAAGGACAGCTCTCACAGTTTTTTTCTCCCATCCAGAACCTGCTCCCTGCTCCATTAGTTCTCTCCAGTGTTAATGAGCTGGATCTTTTCAGGTAAGCGTTTAGAACATGGATCACCTGTGTAAGTAAGTGTTCCCTAAGCCAGTGTTCACTTGCATGGTGCCTGCCATGTGTGGGAGGTGGAGGGCCTAGAGGGGCTAGGATCGTGGCCCCTTTGCTCAGGTAGCTGACAGCCTGGTGAGGGAGGGGCATAGCACACCACCAGAGTGCTCAGAATGGGGCTTGGGATAGGATAGCTTTGGAAGGGCCTCGGAGGGTAGATATGACCCTCGTGGCAGGAATGTGAAGAGATTGTTTTCTAGATGACAAAAAAAGCTGTGAGAAAAGCATGGCAATGGGGAAGCCCAAGGTATGCCAGGGCAGTGAGGCGCGTAGTCCCATTAGTGGTCTCATTCAGTTTGGCACCGCGACAGCTGGGGAGAGGGATAGCCAGGAGGGCTGAGCAAAGCAAGGTAATGTGTATTCCCATAGAGAGAATGAAGCCATGGGAAACGTCTGAGCAGAGCAGTCACTGGTGCAAGCCCCCCGCTAGGCAGACCAGGCTTGGAGAAGCGCATTGGGCAGGTTGGGGAGGGGGACTAGGCAGGGCTTGTTTACGGTTGTCCAGATAGGAAGGAAGGAGTAACCGAAGTGTGGCTATGGCCCTGGGAACGGAGAGGCAAGGGCGGCATCAGGCAGACCAGACAGCTGGTTGGGTCGGGGTATGTGAGGGCAGGAGTCACTGTCTGGCTCCAGGAGAGACTCTAGGGAGGTGAGTGAGCAGGGCCTGGTTTTGAGGAAAGGAGACAAGTGCTGGACAGGTTGGGAAGGAAGGGCAAGGAAGCTGAATTGCCTCTCCACCTCCTGTTTGTCTTCCAAAGAGAAGGGTCTTTGCAGGGAGAAGGGTGAACACCATTTGTTAGCAGGGACCAGACATCTCCCCGGTATAAGTGAGAAGATGGTCGGGCAGCCTCTGGCTACAATGCTCCCTGTGTTCAGATCCCCACATCCACATGGAATACCCTGGGGTCATTGGGAGAGCTGGCAGATGGGGTCCTCGCTGGGGGCTCCAGTGACCCCAGAGATCTGGAGGGGACTGGCGAAGGGCAAACTGATTTGTTTAGAACTTGGCTTCCCTATCCAATGAAATTCTAGAATCTCTTTTGTTGTTAAGGAGAGTACTGGGGAGCCCTGTAAAAGGACAGCAGGGACTGATCCCTGAAGGCCATCTGACTTCATCAGGAACAGGCCATGTGGGACTCACCTCCTTTCTTCCTTTGATAAGACTGGGCAGGTTAGATGAGGGTGATGCTGTAGCCACCTGAGATTTGTTCATGCTTGAACTGGAAAGACTGGAGTTCATCAAGACTACTGTCCAGATCCATAGAGCAGCGATGAATGGGTTCATGTCAGCCATGAGGGAGGCCTCTGGAGTAACACAGAGGGATTGTTCTTGGCCAAGAGCCATCCAGCCCTTTTCCCTGAGGGCAGGGGAAGGCCCCAACAGGAGAAGCCTCGAGCTGGAGAGACTCAGGCACTCTGGTTAGCAGAGCCTTGCTCCAACACATGGGCCAGATCCAGTGAGATGACATTCAGTAGGGAGAACCATAAAGCTTTCCGCTTGGTCTCAGAGTATCCCCTGCACAGGTGCAGGCTGGGGGAAAGATCCAGGGGCCAGAATCCTTAAAGCTCAGTATCAGCCCCGAGGAGCCAGCACTCCCAGAAGAGGTACTGCTTCTGTCAGGTAGTCTGGCCACTCCACACGCTGGGGTATGTCCAGAACCTCTTTCAGGCAGTCTGGCCACTCCACACGCTGGGGTGTGTCCAGAACCTCTGTCAGGCAGCCTGGCCACTCCACAC
>NW_027186295.1:7426-25661 GCF_028583685.1 Petaurus breviceps papuanus | reverse complement strand
AGCCTGGCCACTCCACACGCTGGGGTGTGTCCAGAACCTCTGTCAGGTAGCCTGGCCACTCCACACGCTGGGGTGTGTCTAGAAGGTGACCAGGAGAGTGAGAGAATTGGAGAAGATGCCTTTGGACTGTAGCCCACAGACCAGGCTGGGCTTCTTTCTGCCTCTCCCACTCACCCCCTCCCTTCCCCCACCCCAGATTTCCCTCAGGACCATCAGAATTTGGCTGAGGTTTGGATTGTCACCACAAACTGGAAAGAGGCCTCAGCACTGCTCAAGCATCCAGGCCCATAATCTGCCAGATGGAGGCGGGCTTCATTTAACCTGACAAAATGTTCATTAACTGGGCCCATAACCCATCAGATCAGCTCCCCCTCTCAGCAGGGCCCTTCTCTGCCAGAGTCCACCCCATTGTGCTTACCTCCCACATACACAAGGGGGCAGCGTTCAGGATTTTCAGACCCCATTTGTTGGTGTTGGCATGCACGGGGCCAGGCAAGGCTCAGACTGGGGCTGGCTTCTCCCCACCTCGACTGTCCTTGGTCCCTGTGTGACCCAGAGACTTCTTTGGTGGGTCTCTGTGTCTGCTTCCAGCGTGTGCTTGCTGAGCTCCCCTTGGGCCTACGCCTTCCTGGCCACTCCACCATGGCCTCTGTCAGCTCTGGTTCCCATGAGGGGCCGTGAAGATGACGTGAGGGCTCATCCTTTGAGGTCTCTGTGCCCTCTCTCTCTTCTGTCAGGTTCTCTGCATCCCGTTTCCTTTTAAAGGTCCATGTTCAAGGGTGTGTGTACAAACCAGCAGCTCACTCATCCTCCGTGTGTGATGTTAAAGGGGTGGGGTGGTATCCAGGGTCAGAGCTAACGTGAGTGAGCAGTTCAACTCTTCCAGGGGTTTGTTGTCTACACAAGGGTCATTTGAAGGGACTGATTGATGGTGGAGAGGCAGATGTCAGCTGGGGGTCAGGAGACACAGCCCAACCATCAGTGATTCGGAAAAGGACTAAACTGCCTCAGTTCTATCCTCCAAGGTTTGTGCCCTCCTGGGGGCCCCCTCGTCTAATAGGCACTAAGGAAAGGCACCAAGGATCCTGCTGACTCGGAGATTCTCTGTGAACTGCACTTGTTTAGGCTGGAGAAGGGAGGACCCCAGGGGCTGTGGGAGCTGCCTTCAGGTATTCCAGGACCCACTTTGGCCCCAGAGGCAGAGCTGGAGGGAACAGTAGCAAGGTAGAGTTAGTGTGGATGAGAGTATGGGCAGCAAATGTGGTTAGTGGCCTTCTGCTACTTCAGGGAGAACTGGGGTGACCACATGTGGGGGGTGAAGTGGAAGGGATTCCTGGTCAAGAAGGATCTTTGAGAGCCCTTCCTCCCGTTAGATCCCAGGGATTGTGGGTTGGCCCCTGGGAGAGAAGTTGTGATCACGGAGATCAGAAGAAGACCACCCCCCCTCCCAGAGGGGGATCCCCTTGGTGAAGCGCTTTAGAAATGGAGAAAGGCGCTGCTACTGCCATTTCTGCTGCCATCATCACCACCATCATGGGAGGAGATGGTGCCGTCAGGGTGCTTATGGTGCTTTAGGGGAGATGCTCATTTAGTGGTCAGGTATAGGAAGAGGAGACCAAAGGTGGGGCCAGTGAGAAGAGATAAGAAAATAGACCCCCCTCCTTTCATTGGAGAAATGGGGCACTGGGCTTTATGGGTAGAGGGTTTTATCTGTTTTTAAGCAATCTGTGTAAATTGCTTTGGTTGGACTTTTGGTACCAAGGAAGGCTTTTATTTGAGCATACAAAGGCAGGGGCTTATATTTGGAAATGCTGAGGATGTAAAAACAAAGGTGTCCATAAAATTCAAACAACAGACCGGCAGGAGAGCAGAGTTTCCTGGGTGACACTGGGGAATGGGATTGCTGCTGTAGAGAGGTCAGAGGCTGAAGACAGAGAGGCCTCCTTGGACTTGGAAGTGAGGAGCCTCTTGAGTAGTATAGTCCAGAGGTAGGGCCACGTGGAAGGATCAGTCATCAGGCACGAAGACCCTGGGACGGCCTGGGCGGTAAAGAATGTGTGAGATGTGCAGAGGCCCAGAGGAAGGGGAGCAGCCGTCATGGGCAGTGCCTACAGGCCATGCTCACCACCTTCCCCTCTCCTTTGTGCAGGGAGAAGTTTCCTGGGAAATGCTAAATCCAGGTGTCACACCCTGGCCCACTGTGTGTTTGGGGAGGGGGAAGAAGGGGCTGAAAGATGGGACTCTGCTGACAGGAGCTGACAAGAATCTAAGCTCCAGCAATGTGGATGGTGATGTTAACTGTCACCTCCCCTGCTTCCTGTCCAAGGCCTCAAGGTCTGTAGTCTATGGTTCTCAGAGAGGAGACAGATGGTTCCCTCCATTTCACACGCCCGGCTTCCCGCCAACAGTAGGGCTCAAGGAGGCTTGGATGCTGGTCCTGAGGCCCCACCTGAGGTGGCGGCTTTGTTTTGGTGTGGTCTTTCCTCTCCCCACATTGAGGCCTCGGAGGTATGGATTCTTTTCCTGAGGGAAAGGTGATTTCATTGTGTCCTTCCTTCTTGCTTAATTGGGAGGGGGGGAGGAGGAGATAGGCCAAAGAGTGTGGGAGAGAACTGTCCAGCACAGAGGACACTAAAATGCCATTTCTGCCCCACATGGGGTCCTCTGTGTCTGAGCCCTGACGAGTCTACCAGAGCACAGCCTCGGCATGGCCCCCCTGGAGACACGATGATGCTGGGGGGTCAGCAGGAGCCCCAGGATGCCTGGGAGGGCATTCCTTGCCCCACCCCAGAGAGCCAACTCAGCAAAAAGCTTCAGGCCTCCGGGTGGCCTCCTGAGGAGGAGAGGCCAAGACTCTAGCACAGGCTCCACTTTGAGTGCCCTGGAGCCCTTTGGCAGTCCATGTGAGAAGCATGTTCGTAAAAGCTCAAAATAAAATACATAGGCTTGCATTGGAAATAATTACATTGAAAGAGTTATCATGGTATTAAGAACTACTGAACTCAAATTAGCAGCCTGCCATAGTAGAGCAAGGCCCTGGGTTCTCATCCCACATCGAGCTTTTCAGCTGTGGCCCTCCACGTGGATGGCAGTGCCCATCACTCATGCCCTCCCCTGCCCCAGGCAGCAGCTTTGCATATCAGAGGCAAAGGGATGACGGGGTTGGGGAGTCCCCAGCCCAGGTGAGTCCCGAGTTGGAGCTTGCCAGGGTCGGGAAGCATTTGGGAGGCAGCCAGCTTGGTGGGAGTGCAGTCGGGAGCTCGTGTTCAGGCCTTCCTGGTCCAGCTGCTGACCCCTCTCTGCCACCTCTGTTGCTGACAGGTGTTTCCAACCTGTGCTGATTCACATCCAGCTGCTGTGGGAGCTGATGCTCCTGGGGGAGCCCCTTGTTGTCATGGCCCCATCTCCCACTGTCTCCTCTGAGATGGTGCTGGCTCTGACGAGGTAGGTGACAGCCCATCCGATGCCCCCCCCCCCCCCCCCAAAGCGAGGCAACACACGAGGGCAACATCTGGCCTCCCCTCCCTTGTTTGCCTTGGGGTCCCGGGGGGGGGGGGGGGGGTGCAGGGGGCTGCCTCTTTACCCTCTGAGCCTCAGTGTCCTTATCCCTAAAATGGAGTTAATTCCAGCACCAGCTTCTCGTCATAGGGATGGGTTGTGAGGATCAGGTGGGGCCCTGTGAGTGCTGTCCTGTCACTGGGACTGTCCTTGATGTTTGGCCATGCCAGTGGCTGAGGAGCCCAGAGAGCAGTCTTCTGACCTCAGCTAGGCATGGTCACTTGTCCACACAGGCCCTGCTTTCCTGACCTCTGAGTCAGTTCCAAGCTGACTGTGAGCCCGTGAATTCTGCCGTCACTCAGTTGATTTGTGTTGAGCGAGAAACCCTGTGCCCCAGAAGCCCTGATGGGACCTCCTGGTCCCTGCAGAGGTCAGGTGCTGGCTTCCCTGAGTCTCAGACTTCTGAGGGCTAGATCCAGGGGTCCTGGGGCCGGATGGCTGACAGGGTCTTCTTGTTGTAGCTGTCTGACTCCTCTCAAGTTCTGCTGTGACTACCGACCCTACTTTACCATCCACGATAGCGAGTTCAAGGAGTACACTACCCGGACCCAGGCCCCGTGAGTGCCCCCCCCCCTGCCTGCCCCGCCCCCCCAGGGCCCCCCCTGTGCCCGTCAGCCCCTCGGCCCCAGGCCCCATGAGTGCCCCCATTCTGACTGCCAGCCCCTTGGCCCCAGGCCCTATAAGTGTCCCCTGTGCCTGCCAGCCCCTCAGCCCCAGGCCCTGTGAGTGCCCCCATTCTGCCCGCCAGCCCCTCGTTCCCAGGCCCCATGAGTGCCCACCCCTGTGCCCGGCAGCCCGTCGGCCCCAGGGTGACACTCAGTAGTGGGGTGAGGCCGTCAGAGGTTCACTGTCCCTCCTCCTGTCATTCCTCTGTCCCTGTCTCTTCTCTGTCTCTCTAGACCCAATGTTGTCCTGGGAGTCACAAACCCTTTCTTTATCAAAACACTTCAGCATTGGCCACATATCCTCCGGATTGGCGAGCCCAAAATGTCAGGTGAGGCTGAGGACAGAGTCCCCAGGGAGACTCTCAGGCCTCCAGCAGTGAGCAGAGGGGATGGACAGTGCGAGTTCTGCCCAGGAGTTGTCCTCTTCCATAACTGGAAAGAGATAAGGGGCTGAGGACTGTCATCCCCAGCGACTGTGTGTTCTGGGCCAGTGGAGAAGGGAGAGGATTGGGGGATTTCCCAAGCCCCTCCCCTGGCCTTCCTCTCTGCAGTTCTGGAGGCACCCAAGATTCCCCACACAGACTACTGAGCCCATGCTTCTTCAGATGCACACAACAGCTTCCTCCCATCTCCAGCCTGGGACGGGTTCTGGGACCCCGGCATCCCAGGGCACTGTGCCCCATGTCTGTGGGCTAGGGAGAGAGAGGCGCTTCTGAGCTGAGGAATGAGACAGAGCCACCACAAGACCCCAGGGCTTGAGCAGGTCCCCCCTCCCTGGCCAGCTGCCAGGTTGGGCCCTCCCTGGTTGGGACACCTGGCACAGCATGCATGTGTTTCTACAGGGGACCTTCCCAAGCAAGTCAAGATGAAGAAGCTCACCAAGTTGAAGACCCTGGACACCAAGCCAGGTGAGGAGAAAGGGCCTTGGGGGTTCTGGGATGGCACCATCTCAGGGCCAGGGCCCAAGGTAAGACAGGGCGGGGCCCAGGTGGGACAGGGGCGGGGTCCAGGGCCCGCGGGGGGCAAGCTGACTGGCCTGCCTGGCATGGGGAGACAAGACCCCTCACCTCTCAGATTCTTCTCAGATGCTGTGGAAAAAAGGCTTTGGCCTCGGAGTGCCTGGGGTGGCCAGGAAGGGCATCCAATGGGCTTTCCTCTCCCCCAGGGCTCTACACGTCCTACAAAACCTACTTACACAAAGACAAAACGCTCATTAAGAGGCTGTTGAAGGTGAGTGGCCCCCTACGCTCCCCATACCCTTGTCCCTTGGCTGAGGCTGGCAGCAGGAAGAAGGGGTCCTGGGCACTCTCTCCCTGCAGGGCATCCAGAGGAAGCGTCCCTCAGAGGTACAGAATGCCCTGGTTCGACGACATCTCTTGGAGCTCACACAGAGTTTCATCATCCCCCTGGTGAGCGGGAATGCACCCTCTCCCCCACTCCCAAACACCCCTTGTCACCTCAGGAACTGTGGAGCCTGGGCTGGGCCGGGCTCATCCCCCTGAATCCTGCTCAGGAGTGGGCCGGGAAGGGAGTGACACGGAGAGTCCAGCAACAAGCATTGTCTAGTCACTTACTGTATGCCAGGAACTGAGCAAAGCTCTAGGGGTCAAAGCAAGGCAGAAACAGCCCCTGTGCTCAGAGAGCTCCCGTCTGGATGGAAAAGCCATGTCAGGAGCTCAGCCTCTGCAGAGTTAATGGAGAGGGGAGTCAGAGTGGGAAGGCTCCAGCCGCTGGGGACCTCCCCTGGTAAGCCTGACTGTGACCAGGGCTTTCCTTCTCAGGAGCACTACATGGCAAGCCTGATGCCCCTGCAGAGGGCCATCACACCCTGGAAGGTGAGTCTGAGCCTGCCAGAGAGCCGAGTCCTTGTCCAGCCCATCATGGGCAGCAGCCTCCTGGCCCGGGTCAGCCTCCTCAGCTGCTCTGTGTCTCAGCCTTCAGGGCTGAGAGGGCCAGCAGGCCGTGTGCCCGGCATGGGGCCCTCAGAGCTCTTCTCTGCCACAGACACCCCCCCAGATCCGTCCTTTCCATCAGGATGACTTCCTGAAGAGCCTGGAGCACGCTGGCCCCCAGCTTACCTGTGTCCTCAAGGGGGATTGGCTGGGCCTGTACAGGTAGGAACACAGCAGGGCCGGGGGCAGGGGAAGAATGAAAGGGGAACAGTGTGTGAAAGGCTCTCCCACCACATTCTATGTGGCCCCAGAGGACAGTGAGAGGAGGCAGCTTTCAGGGCCTGGAGGAAGAATGTTCTAGAAAATGGCCAGTTACCTCCTTTCGCATCTCCCAACAGTCCTGCTGGGAGGTGGGCATGATGGGGACCATTATTCCCTTTCTGCAGATGAGGAAACTGAGGCTGGAAGAGGTTATGCCCTGCCCAGCTCGTACATGGCCTTGGCAGGGTCTGAGCCTGGGCCTTCCTCCCTCCACTGAGGGAGCACCCCAGAGCAGGCCGCTAGCACGGGCTGGCTCACCACTCCAGGGCTTGCTTCCAGAGGTGCATAAACATTGGCAGGCCCTTCTACCTCTGACTGTGACTGTCTGGGGCAGAGGAAGGAGAACTCCCCCATCACCTGCTACCCTGAGCTGAGACCTTGGGGCTCACATGGGTCACCAGCAGGGTTGCTCCCTCTGGTTCTTGGAGGTGTGGCATTGCCCTCCCACAGGGCTGGACCCCAGGGTGACCATCTTCCTCTGGCAGGCGGTTTTTCAAATCTCCTAACTTTGATGGCTGGTACCGGCAGCGGCACAGGGAGATGACCCAGAAGCTGGAAGCCCTGCACCTGGAGGTCATCTGTGAGGCGGTGAGAGGGGACGGTATAGGCCATGGGGTGACCGCGGCTGGTCTCAGAGGGGTTTGTGGGCTGGCAGAACAGGGAGATGAAGACCAGCACAGCCTTCCTCTGTCCTCCCTGCAGAACATCCTGACCTGGATGAAAGACAAGTCTGAAGTTGAGATCGTCGATCTGGTCCTGAAGCTCCGAGAAAAGCTTGTGAGCTCACTCCCTCCCTCCTTCCCTCCCTACTCCCTCCTCCCTCTTCCCTCTTCACCCCTTCCTTCCTGCCTTCCTCCCTCCCTCCCTCTCTCCTTTCCTTCTTCCTTCTTTCTGCCCTCCTTCCTTCCTCCCTCCCTCCATTCCTTCCTTCTCTCTCTCCTTCCCTTCCTTCTTCCTTCCTCTTTCCCTTGCTTTCTTCCTTTCCTTCCCCCCTGCTTCTCTTCCCCTTTCTCTTTACCCCTCTTCCTTCCCCACTGAAGAGAATGGGGGGGCATACCAGAGCAGGCCCACCCTCCCTCCTGCCACCTCAGATCCCTCTCCATTCTCCTGTGTTCTGAGCAGCCAGGCCCATCCTTGTGTCCCAAGAAGCCTAGCCCCTGGGAGGCCTGGGGCCCGGGGCTCTGTGGAGAGACAGAGCTGGACTTCTCCCAGTCAGGAATCCCTTCCCTTTCCCCAGATCCAGGCCCAGGCTCACCGGCTCCCAGTGAAGGAGGAGACGCTGCAGCGGGTGGCCCTCTATATTGACACCATCATTGGTTCCCTGCCTGAGGACCTGCAGGCCGTTTTGCGGCACCCCTGATGTCGCCCTGACCTTCGGGCTTCCAGTTGGGAAGAAAGGGAGGACTAGAGTTGCCCAGTCCTGCCAGGCCTTCTTGGCCCTGGCCCCTCTGAGCTCTGGGCTGGGAGGGTCAGGAGGGAGGCCCAGGAGGGAAATGGGCGATGAGTGCTTGGGCTTCCCCCTCCAGCCACACCTTGCTTCCTTCGGGGCTGGGCCTAGCAGAGTAGGAGCCTGGGACTCCAGCCCCTTCGTTCCCTTTCCCTCATCACAGCTGCCTCAGGAGCCTCCAGGAGGGGCTGTTAGGGCAGGGTTTCTCAGCTGCCCAGCACTCTAGAGACCCTTCATCTGAAGGAACGCTGTCCAGGGAGCCTGAACCGGGACAATTGCCAGGAGGCTGAGGGCGATGAGCGGACCCTTCATCTGCACAGTCCCTGCCCTTTCCTTGGGGCTCTGCTCGGGTTTCTCCTTCACACTTCCACCCCCAGAGAAGGCTCCTGTTAGAGCCCAGGTGATGGCCTGGGGCCTGGGGCCAGGGGCCAGCCAAGGCCTTTGCTTTCCTCATCCCATTTCAAAGCAGAGAGCTTCAGCCAAGCACAGACCGACCCCATTGCCTATTCCCCTTAGGCCAGGCATCCCTTCCTGGGCTCCTCCCGCAGCCTTGCTGCTAATTGCCTCTTACTAAGGGCCAGGCCTGGCAGGGGCTAGGAGGAAGCAGCTGGCTCTGCTTTCCTACCTCACCAGAGAGCCCTGCCCCTGGCTCCAGCTGGCTCCTGGAGTTTTCCTGTGGGCCTTGATAACTGAAGCCATCAATCTGTCTAGTAGTAAAGGAGATTGTTTTAAACAGTGGGCTTTGCCCTCTCTGGCTGGGGAGGTATGGGGGAGGTTGGCCACATCAAGGGCGTCACCCCAGCAGGGGGAAGCTACGGCTAGGAGACCCACCTCCCCAAACCCTAGTGGTCGCCTTCAGTCCTAAAAGGCTACAGGCCCAGACGAGGGAGAAGGGCCAAGAGGGTCTCCTGGGGCAGAGATAGGGGCCGAATGGGAAGGTATCTGTACCTGAGGATGGGTTGGCAGCGTGGGTGTGTGTGTGTACAGGTGGAGGGCTATCTGGCAGGCACGCTGCTGAGATGAGACAGACGTGAGTCACTTAGACCCAACCCCTTCCGTGGTGGACCTTGAGGCCTGCTCTTATCTCTGGGTTTCCTGGGAACATCAGACTTGCTTCTGGCTCCCCAAAAAAGCGCCTGGATCTTGCCTGCAAAGCGTTCTGGCCGTGCCGTCCCCTAGAGGATGTTTGTTGTTTAACCTCACCCCACAATAAACCTGAATTGGTCAGTGAGCAGGACTTGGGGGTAAAGGGACGGAGAATGAAGTGAGCACTCACAGTTCTCCGTGAATGAGTGACCACAGTAATCCAGATGGCGGTCCACGTCCCCTTCCCAGATGGTGCACAGGAAGCCTGCCCCCTGTCAGGTTCCACCCTGTCCAGGTCTATGGCAGCCACCTGATTCCCCTAGTCATGGGAGTGGCCCAGAAGCTCCTGTTCCCCTCTGGGGCCATGCCAGCATGAGGCCTGCTGGCCCTTCCCATTCCGGTGGCTGGCTTCCTCCATCCCCACTCCCACCTTCTCTACTCCAGGAACTGTATAATTTCCTCTTTTATCCCAGCACCTGCCTGTGGGTGCTGTACACTCCCTAGAGGGGCCATGCTCTACGTCCCCTTTTCAGGGCCAGGCAAGTCCCCCAGTGATGAGTCATCATTGTACCTCAGACAAGGGCTGCTGTAGTGGGCTGAAGACTGGGGGAGTTCACAACTTACCTTATTCAGAGCCTGGAAACCAGCTGGAGCCCCTTAGCTGCTCTCCTCAGTGCAAAGAACCCAAAGGCTATAATACAAATGGAGGGAGGGGGGTTGGAAGGCACAGGGACAGAGGCCTGGGAGGTTTACTAAAACATTTGAAGGAAAACTCTGAAAAGACCTGATGAGGTGAAATTGAGAAGGGCAAAAGTGAACGCTTTGGGGAAGGGGCACTGAGTCAGCCAGTCCTTCGGACGAAGGTTGGGGGTGAGAGTGTTAAGTGTCCTGTAAGCCCAATGTGAGATGGCAGTCCCCAAAAGTGGCTTGGGTGGGAAGTGGAGACCATGGTGGCCCCTTGGCTCACACTCAACCCAATTTGGGGGCCTGGCTCTATGTTTCAAGAACATTGATAGGTTGGCATGTATTCAGGGGAGGGTGATCACCCAAAGGTCAACTGAAGGAGCTGGGCATGGTTAGCCTGAGGGACCATGTGTGGAAAAGGAATCAACGACTGAATGGAGTTTGGACGTACCTCACCTCAAAGGGCTTCTAGTCTGACCTGTACCTGAAAGGAATCCCCTCTGATCTGAGGGGGTCACCTAGTTTGGGCTGTGTGACCCTGGGAAAGTCACTTAATCCTGTTTGCCTCCGTTTCCTCATCTGCAAAGTTAGCTGGAGAAGGAAACAGCAAACCACTGCAGTACCTTTGCCTAGAAAACCCCAAATGGGGTCCTGGAGAGTTGGACACAACTGAACAATGACAAATACATGCTCGCCTTAATAATAGAAGGCAGCCTTGCCAGGAAAGGCTTCCTGGGGAAAGCTGTGGGGGAAGCTAGGGCAAAAGATGTGAGGAGACGGCCCGATGCAGAGTGGAGCCCGAAGGCTGTGGGAGAGCAGCGGAAGCCAGTGTGGCCAGGTCAGAGTTTGTGGAGATGAGTAGTGTAATAAGCCAGTACTTAATAGGGTGCAAAGCAAGGCTGCCCCTGCACAGGGCACTCCCCACAGAGCTCCCTGACCCATCGGCATCTTCACTCAGTGACACTGAGCGGGCACCCAGGGCGCCTGCGTGCCAGTGTCCTATCTCCACTTCCCCCAAAGTACGAAGCATTTTCCCTGTCCCTCTCATCTCCCCCCCTCCATTAAACAATTTTAAAAAGGCCCCTCGAAAACCTGTGCACACGTACTTAATCCCCCCCCCCCCCCCAAGCTGTCTGGGAATGCAGCTCAGCCTGCCTTCTGGCGCGTCTGGTGGGAGGACATGGGCCGTGTGCCTCATCTCTGGGCCTCGGCAGTCCTGCTAGCTGCGTCAGTCGAGTTTTAAGCTTTTTCAATGTTCTTCCCTATAATGTCTCACAAGTTGCTCCTACTTCTCTCCCCTTCACTCTGCATTAATTTGTACAGTTTCTCCCAGTTTGCTTGGAGAGTCTTACTTCCTAATGGTGCAATCGTACTCCATTACACTCACTTGCCATACTTTGTTAGGCATTCCCCAGTGGATGGCAACCCCCTATATCTCCAGTTCTTTCTTTGAACTAAAGGAGCAGCTATAATTATTTGTGCATTTGAGCGTCTTTATCCGTGGGGATATGGACCCAGTAGCAGTATCTCTGGGTCAAAGGAAAGCCGAGCGACTTTCCCCACCTTTCTCAAGTGCTTCAGAATCCCCCCAGCAAATGGGAGAGCAACCAGAAAGGCTAGAGGCTGCACCCCGAGGCAGGCAGGGCACAGGTTATCCGGCCTCCATCTCCAACACCTCTGCTCAAGGAAGACCCAGGGGGACCATGCTAGGGAACCGGCATGTTCATGAGACCAGTGGGAAGGGAACAGGACCAAAGCTTTCTTTGAGCAGGGACCCAGTAGGCTGCACTTTCCATCCCAGCCTGCAGGGGGTGGGATGAGGCCAGGAAAACCAGCCCAGGATTTTTCCCATGTCATTCATACTGGGCATCCTCTTGAAGCCCAGAGGAGGGCCGGCTGGGAATATCCCCAGGACAGTGTCACAAAGCCAAGCCCAGAGCAGAGCTGCCCTTGGTGAGAAGCAGCATGGTGGAGGGGGTAGAGTACAGGGCTTGGAGATAAGAGACCTGTATTCAAATCCTGCCTTAGACACTCTCGAGCTGGGTGACTCTGGGTGTTACTTAATCCCCCTCTGCCTCAGTTTCCTCATCTGCAAAATGGGGGAATTGGACTTAATGGGCTCTCAGGGCCCTTCTAGCTCTAGACCTAGTTTCCTATGAGGAACAAAGGCATCAGTGAGGACTGGTGAAGGGCTGGGCTCAGGGGCGTCCTCCTCTCCACTGGATATATGTTCCAAGTCACTGCTGGGGTGAGAGCCCAGGAGAAATCCCCCCACACATTCCTTCACTGCACCACATGAGAATAGCAAGGCCTCGGCTCTCCAAAGCCTTTGGCCACCATGGCAACGGTTGGCAGCACCTCAAGCACCAGAAGGATTCTGATGGCTAGGGCCTCACAGAGCTGACGTCTCAGACGGAGCCTGACCAGGGATAACCACGGGCTTCATGGACTGCACATCAGCTCCCACCATCTTGGAAAGAGCATAAGTGAGGACCCAGGTACTAGGTATCAATCGATACTGCTGCTGCTGTTCCTTGTCCCAGTGCTGGAGAGAAAACTGACTGATAGAGAGCTCTCCTCTCCTAATCCCCGCGATTGGAGCCTCTGCAAAGAGCTACTTCCCTTGCTGCCTGATCGCCCTTATCCCTCTCTTGCCTCGTCCCCTCTGACTGCTCTCTGGGACCGTGCATCTTCTCAGCCTTCCTGGTCCCCAGTCCTTTCTATCTTCTGGCCCGCAGTGGAACCTGGCTCCCGCTGGGAGACACTGTACCCCTGGCTACCTTCTCCAGCCCTGGATGGGACTCCTCTCAAGCCCCAGCACATCAGGCTGGGAGGGGAGTAGGCACATTGCATTCTGCCCCCTGCTGCCCTTCCCCTCCTCTGAGGTCCATATACGCCTCTCCACATTTTGGTCACCATTGCTCATCAGCCCCCAAAGCATCCCCAAATCTTTCCCAGAGCTCAGCACACCAGCCTCTAACTTCACCTCCAGAGCCTTGGACATACACACAGAGATGTCCCTGCGGGCTCATGGGCCACTCTGGCCCTCAGCCCTCAGACCTTCTCTATACCCCAGCCAGGCACCTCTTCTAGGAAGTTTCACCCCAGTTTTGGTCTCTCCTAGCAGCCTCTCTGGGGCAGCTGGGGGATGCTGTGGTGGGTAGAGTGCTTGACTGGAGTCAGGATTCCTGAATTCAAATCCAGCCTTTTAGCTGTGTGACCCTGGGTAAGTCACTCAACCTTTCCTGCCTCAGTTTCCCTAATCTGTAAAATGAGCTGGAAAAGGAAATGGCAAACCCCTCCCAGCATCTTTGTCAAGAAAACCCTAAATGAGGTCACAAAGAGAAAGACAAAAAAAATCACTGAACAGCAGCTCCCTCTAATTCTCTCTTGAACTGCCCTTATCCTCTTTCCTAAGCACCAAGGTGAAGGTCTGCAGCCACCCCAAGGACAGCTTGGATAAAGTAAGGAGGGTGAGCCAGAGACCCAGTCCTGCCCATCAGGGTCTGAGGCCCCAAAAGATTGAGCTTCACCCCCATGGGCTCCCACCTCTGGGAAGGCTCCTACCTGGGTTTTGGCTCCCCCACATCCTCCAGGCCTCAGGCTGGGCCCTGCTTCCCCCAAGCCCAGAAGCCCACTCACCATTTAGCAAGTCAGATGAAGGCCTGGGGGCACAAGTTTCAGCCCTGGAGGAGGAATTAATGCCTGGCACATGGAGTCCGGGGCACAGAGATCAGGGCTGCCTTTGTGGTAGGCTGGGAGAGGCATTGGGAAGCCCCCCTTCCTCAGGCCTGAACAGCCTAATCGGCTTCTGCCAGCAGAGCCAACAGCTCTGAACTAAGCAAGTGGCCCAGGTTGGTGTTAACAAGCCACATCACCTTAGTGTAAACGAGCTATCAGCACTCTTCCACTGGACAGCTCAAGCTACAGCCCTAGGCCCAGGCAGGGAGGGTAGGCTGGGCCTGGGTTAGTGAGAGGCAGCAGACAGAGCAGGCTCAAGCCCCATCAGACCAGGTTCTAATCCCACCTTCGACTTTTGCTGGCTACAAAGAGCCTCGGTTTCTCTATTTGCAAAATGGTAGAAATAATGCCTGCACTCCCTCTGATGTGGGTTTTTATGAATAGAGTGCAACAGACTTGAAGCATTCTACAATGGGCACCCTCACACTACAAAACCCGCCCCTTCCATCTCCCCCAGTGCCATCCACCCCCTACACCACCAATCACCCTTCAACCCCCATCCCCCAATCCAGAGTGGGAGAGGGCAAATAGCTAGATCGGTCTAAGGCAATGGGAACACTGGGCCTCGCCCCTTAACTGAATGCAAGAACCCAGAGTCACTGGCTCTTCAAGCAGGAAAAAACCCCAGAGGGCTCTGGTCCAGCCTAGACCTGGGCAGGATCCTCTCCACAGCATCCATGAAAAATGGTCATTTCAACTCTGCCTGAGGACCTCAGGTGATGGGGAGCTCACTACCACCCAAGGCAGCTCATTCCACCTTGGAACAGCCCTTGTTGCACAATCCAGTGGAAACCTATCTTTCTGTAACTTTTCCCCACCACTAGTTCTGGGGCCAAGCTGAACGAGGTGAATCATCTCTCTTCCCCATGACAACCCCCGAAATATGTGAGCACTATGTTCTAACACACCCAAACCTTCCCTTCTCCAGGTTGGCATCCCCAGTTTTTCCAGCCAACACTTGTCCAACACGACGCTAGCTGCCCATACTGGAAGCCGGCTCTGAGCAGTTTGCAGTGGTCTGCAGCTATTTTCTCTCTCAAGGACAGGACCACATGATTCTGAGGTCCAAGCTGATCATCTCTGATTCATTCTGTCCGTAAAGGCTTCTGTCTCTGTCTCCCCCAACTCCAGGCATGTAGAAGCAATGGGATTCCCCTGGGCCACCAGACTCATGGCCTGAGCTGAAGGGAAGGGAAAGGAGGTGTCTCATTCTCAGCTGCTTCAACCCCACTAGTGCCATGGCTGCTTCCCTTTTTGGGGGCCCCCAGACCATCCGTTTATTAACACAACAGAGCAGAGGCTCTCTGCAATCTGGCACTTGGAGCTTTCTCATTCTGCTCACAGGAGCCCAGAACTAGCACTGAGAGAGAGATCTAGCCAGCCTCCTCTAGCACTGAGAGATAGATCTAGCTAGCCTCCTCATTTTACAGGGAAGGAAACTGAGGCATGGAGATGTGACAGCCATGATTTTCGGTTCCAGTCATCTTTCTAATACATCGCACTCCTTCCTTGACTCTTAAAAATGACTGATTTAAAAAAATTTTACATCACCTTCATTTTAAAATATATCCCTCCCTTCTCCCCTGGCTATAAAGGCTAAAAGAAAGGGGAGAGAGGAAGCAGTTTAACAAAACTAGCCAAAACGTCAAATCGTCTAATGATATATGCAAGGTTCCACACCCACAAGCCCCCACCTCTGTAAAGAGGCCTGACTTGATTCTTTTTTTTTTCTTTTTTGGAGGCAATCACGACTAAGTGACTTGCCCAAAGTCACATAGCTGGTAAGCGTCTGAGACTGGATTTGAACTCAAGGCCTCTTGACTCTAGAGTCGCTGCTCTACAGGCCACCAATATGTTGTGGTTTGGGATGTTGAGAACCCCAAAATGCAAAGGTACAGGGTGGGTTTGCCTGGAAAGAATTTAACCACTTGAGCCTTCTTTCAATCAGAGCAGTGAGGTTTTATTATAACATCAGTTAAGTGGGCAACATTCCTAGTAAATCTGCTATTGTGGTGCCAATAGAAGTGGGCCAGATTCTGAGAATCTGCACAATTTCATGGGGGTAGATTGGTACTTATATACTGAAAAAGACTGAGAAACTCTGCATGGGCTCAAGGAGTGGCACGTAGTCTGAGAGGACCAGGTGCAGACTGGAAAGAGTTCCATGGCAGGGCCACAGTGAAAAGAGAGTTAAAGGGATTATTGAGTATCTGGGTAGAAATGTGGGGGAAAGTTCAGGTGCAAAGAGATGGCCTTTTTCTCTTAGGGGTACAGTCCCATCCCCCACCTGGCCACCCCCTGCCTTCCCTGTAACACATCCTCCTTGACTGAGTCACTGAGCCTGCAGGGACCTACCCTAGCCCTGACCGTCTCCTCATAGGATACTCTGTATCTTAATGTTACTGTGGGTGCCTCCCTGTGCATTCCACAAGCATTAATTAAGCAGTTACAGTGTATAGAAATCTAAGGATACAGAAACAAAAAAACACCACAGAATAGCCCTGCCCTCAAAGAGTTCCCACTCTGATAGGAAATTCAGCATGTAGTCGGGTTAAATAAATTAAAGCTAATGTTAGGAACAATTAGAGGGAGCTCGACTATGGCCTGCCATCTGCACAGTCTCCATAGCTGTACGTAAGGCAGCCCATTTTTGTTGGCTCAGAGCAGATTAAAAATGGGCAAGCAGCCTTGTTAGGCAGTGAGCTCACAGGCACTGGGCACTCTGGGGCAGTTGCTGAATGACGGTTAGCTTGGCGCATGGTTAGAATCCAAGGGCCAGGAGCCCCGGCCTCAAGACTGCCAGGGACCCTTGCTGTTCGCCCCACTCCAGGCTGTCCTCCCCTCCCATCCCCATTTAATCTATTCCAGTGGCTCCCCCAGGAACAAAAATAAACTCCTGTAGGGTTTTTAAAGCCCTCTGTAACCTGACTGCCTCCTACATTTCCCCTCTTATGCACCTATTAGCCCAAGTATTTGGCCATGCAGTCACACTGGCTGCCCCGCAGATTCTGACACAAAAAAATTCCATTTCCCACCTCCAGGCATTTTCCCTCCAGGTTTTCCTTGCTTTCTTCTGGTCTCACTTTCATCCAGAAGCCTTCCCTGATCCTGCTTAATGCTACATCTGCCTCTCCAGTGTGTGTGTTTATATACACATATACATATAGAACACATGTATGTATATAATATGCCCCTATATACATGCAAGCATACATATACATATGTAACATACACACATAAATACACGTATATATGTGTATATAAAGCTGGTTACTCCCCATGTCTCCTTTGGGCTGATCAGTCCATTAATGCCTGGCCCAGGCCCTTCCCACTGGCTAGGGGAGACAGTCCACTTGGGTGGGCAGGGGGTCCAGGGGATCCCAGAGGCCCTTCCTTTTGGGGGGGTTTGTGAGCAGGAGAGGGGCTCCTCTTGCTTCTCAGTGGGTTGGGGTGGGGCCAATGCAGGCCCCTCCAGTGGGTCACCCAGGGGGCCTTTTCCAGAGCACTCTCTCCCCTCAGATTCATTTCCAGCTTTCAAGCGCTCCAGGGAAGCCAAGCTTAGGGCCTTAGTCATCACAGGAAGCCCCCAAGCTGCTGCTTTCGTGTAATTGATTCCAGGTCCATTTTCCTGAAAAGGATCCATCCATCGATTGGCTACTTAATAGACATAAACTGGACCCTGGGGGAGGCTGAGTCACCTCCACTGGAGGGGGGCCAAGAGGGATGGGGGGGGGTCTGAGCACAGCTGGGGGGAGTCCCTGGAGGATGGAGTCTTCCCACCCCCTCCAGCCCTGGTTCCTCACTCCCACAGACTAGAACCAGCCTGTGATCTCCTCCTTTCCCACTCTGCTCTGTCTCCCCTGCCTAGCGCCAGGGGCCAGGCATCTAGCACCCCATGTCCTCCAGTCCTGGACCTGGCCAGGGTGGGGGTGCTCCGGAGGACAGTGCAGCTGGCCCCATCTGCCCTCTCCCCCAAGGCCTGGCGCACTGCCCCCAGTCAGCCCCGAGTGTCAGAGATGCCACGTGCAAGGTGGGAGGGAGGCGCCTGGAGAGGAGAAATCCCAGCTGTGGAAATCTATGGCTGTTTGCTTGTGCACATCTGTACAGATGTGAGGGCCCAGGAGCCTGAGCCATCCCAACTGATTGGCCTGTGATTGCAAAGGATAAGCCTGGCCCACAGGCCCCAGTGCTCTACGGGATCCCCTCCCTGCCCATGTCAGTGTGGCCTGCTGTGTAGACAAGACCTCCTCAGCCTGGGCCTGAACGCAGTGTGTGTCTGTGTGTGTGTGTGTGTGTGTGTGTGTGTGACCACACACATCTGTGTGTCAGAGCCAGCACATGCCCCTATTTCTCACTATGTGTGATTGCTGAGGAAGCCCCAACCAGGAGAAGCCCGGGAAAGCCTCGGCACCCAGGTTCTCAGGGGAGGAACAAAGGAGGAATGGAGAGGCTGAACCATCACTGGAAGGGCCAAGAAAGGCCCTGATCCTGCCTCCTCTGGCAGAGAGGCTTGCTGTGTTCTCTCTCTCTCCTCTTCTGCCTGGGGGCTGCCTGGGCGGTTCAGGGGCACCAGCAGGGTCACCAAGGGGACCATCAGAAGTCAGAGCTCCTCAAAGAGGTTTCCTGATTGGCTGTTAGCCTAGTCAGAAAAGCTGCTTTTGGGCCACAGGACCTGCTTTCTGGGGATGGCTCAGTCTGGGCCTCGCTGGCTGGGCCGCTGGCATAGCCTTTGATGCCCATGCCCAATGCCCTTTCCCTCATGCATCATTCCAGAATCTGAAGCTTCTCTTTGTCCTTGAAAATAAAGGCCCTCCTGGGATCTGGAGTTCAGCTGGAGAGAC
>NW_027186295.1:5606-7326 GCF_028583685.1 Petaurus breviceps papuanus | reverse complement strand
TGGGAGCCCAGGGAGCCTGGCATCAGGTGTACGGCTCCTGCAGGAACAGAGGAAGGAAAGGCAGGGATGGGCAAAGAGGGAGCCAGGGAGGCTCCCAGGCCTCAGGGCCTTGAACCTCACCTGCGTGAGGCAAGGACTCCTGAGGTGACCAGAAGCCAGAGGTAGAGGGGAGGGCTGTGGCCTCCCTGGAGGCAGAGGAAGGGAGTCTGAAAGAGGCCCCAGATTCCAAGAAGGGCTGGCCAAGACAGTCCAGCAGCAGACATCACGAAACCCAAGCCTTCCAGCCGGGGCACTGCTGGAAGGAAGCCTTTCTTGCACCCTCCCTGGGAGGGGAAAAAGCCAAAGGATTATCACCCCTACTTGAAAGATGAGGAGACAGGGGGCAGCCAGATGGCTCAGCGAGTAAGAGCACCAGCTCCAGTGTCAGGATGACCTGGGGATCGAATCTGGGCTCAGACACTTAGCACCCACCCAGAAACACCTGGACGTGTAACCTTGAACAAGTTACTTAACCCTGATTGCTTTAAAAAAAAAAAAAAGAAAGATGAGGAGACTGAGGCTCAGAGAGGGGACCCAAGGCAAAGGATCCTAGAGGCCAACCAATAGAACCAGAGGGGGATCCCAGGTCCAGAAGTGGGGGTCTAGTCCAGGGTTGGTGGCACAGGTAGTGAGGCCACAGATACCTGGGAGCACTGTCTGCAGCACCACACTACCCCTAGAGGGCAGCAGTGGAAAGAAGGAAGGAAAAGCATTTATTAAACACCGACTGTATGCTGGGCACATACTAAGCATGAGTAAGTATCATCTCACTTGGTCCTCACAACAATTCTAGGAGCGAGGCGCTCTTCTTCTCCCCATTTTACAGATGAGGAAACTGAGGCTGAGCTGCCCGAGGTTACCCAGTGAGAGACCCACAGCATCTGAATTCAAGTCTCCTCATTTCAGGTGCCACCTCCTGGAGGGCGCTACTGACAGTCCCTCTGGGCAAAGGTCAGGAGGCTGGAGAGTCCAGGCCCACCTGGGGTGGGGGCAGGAAGAAGGCCAGGCTAGAGCTGGGGAAGGAGTGACAGAAGGTAACCCTGCAGAGGCAAGCTGAGCCTGTGGGTGAGGTTGGCTGGGAGAGCCTGGGAAATGGGCATGCTGAGGTCTTGTCCTGGCATCCACATGGGGGAGCAGGAGCAGAGGAAAGAGGCGTGTGGAGGTGGACAGCCTGTCAGACTATCCAGATAGGCTAGGGTGGAGGCATAGGCAGTGACCTGGGGGTCAGTAGCCACAGGCCACGGTGCTTTGGAGGGCACAACCTGGGCTGCCCTGGATCATTGATGGTGGCCAGCCTGGCAGAGGTGTATGGCTGCTCCTGCATGGTCCAGATTGGGAACCCCCGGGGGCAGGGCAGGGGGAAAGGAGAGGTCCAGGGAGAACCCCATGCCCATGGCTTTTGTATAAGGCCTGGGAAGGGTGGACTTGGGGGAGAGGAGGAAGTGATCCTAGGGTGGGTGGGTGGAAAGGGGGAATAAGAGAGAAGGAGGGAGAGGCTAGGAAGCCAGTCACCTCCAGACCCCCTCCCCTAAGGTCAGCTCCAGCCCCCCTTCCCTGGCCTCACCTCCAGCCCCCCTTCCCTGGCCTCACCTCCAGCCCCCCTTCCCTGGCCTCACCTCCAGCCCCCCTTCCCTGGCCTCACCTCCAGCCCCCCTTCCCTGGCCTCACCTCCAGCCCCCCT
>NW_027186295.1:0-5506 GCF_028583685.1 Petaurus breviceps papuanus | reverse complement strand
CCCTTGATGTCACCTCCAGCCCCCCTCCCCTGGCCTCACCTCCAGCCCCCCTCCCCTAACCTCACCTCCAGCTCCCCTCCTCTGATGTCGCCTTCAGACGCCCCACTGAAAGGGACCCTCCTCCAATCTGGTCCATCCATGCTGTATAGAACATGAAGAATGTTGATGGGGAGTTCACTCCTTCCAGCCTTCCACCTTGGTTCGGTTCTGATGGTTAGAAAGTTTTCCTTGCCTGCCTCCCTATCCGCACCCCCTCTCCCCTAGTTCTGGCCTCACCCGTGTTCATAACTGGAAGCGCCCTGGGCAGTCAGAGTCCACTGAGAACCCCCACTCTACCATGCAGCCTCGGCTTGGAGCCCTCAGGTGACGGGGGACTCACTACCTCCCCAGCCCAGCAAGCCTAAATCTGCCACTTAATCCTTCCGGGCTGAAAAGGCGGGCCCCTCACCTTCCAGGTGCTCTCTCTCTTCTCTGGCTCGGTCCGTTTCCCACCTCAGTCCAGAGTTTAAGGATCACAAAAGGCTTTTCTCCCACGGGGGAAGGAGGACGCGCCTCTGACGAGGTCCCAGAGTGACAGAGGATGCAACTGAGGCCCTGCAGAGGGTCACACCGCAAGCCACGTTCGCCAATTAGGGCAGTACAGAGCAGCCCGGGCTGGAGGGCCCCGAGGTGCCCAGACAGGGGCCAGGGGATCAGAGCCGGGGACCGGGATGGAGGGATGGAAGGAGGGACGGATGGAGGGAGGAAGCGAGGAAAGTGGAAAGGGGGAGGGGGCAGGCAGCTCCAGGGCAGGGGCTGGGGGTCGAGCTCCGCTGGGTCCCCGCCCCCAGAGCCTCGCGCCGACCTTTCCGCTTCCGGTCCGTCCCCCCAGCTTTGGCTGGCACTGTCCAGGTTGGAGCAGAGCCCCCGGGGCCGGCAGGACGGGAGGGGGCGGGGCCTTGGGGGCGGGGCCTGGAGAGGCGGGGCCTAGAGGGGGGAGGCAGGCAGAAGAACACTGAGCAGGAGCAGGAGGAGGGAGAAGGAGCCCCGGAAAGCAGAGGAGCCAGCGAAGGAGGCAGGGAGAAGCGGGAGGCCCCGGGAGAGCCGCGCGGGGCCGACGCGGAGCGGCCCAGGCAGCAGCAGCCGCGGCGGCCGCGGCCCCACCGAGAGCCCCCCGCGCCCCCAGCCCCGGGCCCGGCCGCCATGCAGGGGCGCAGCGCGCGCACAGGGACAGCGGCCACCGCCACCGCCGCCGCCACCTCGGGTAAGGCTAGGGTCTGGGCCGCCACCTGTTGAGGGGAACCGCCGGGAGGGGGGGCGGGAGAGGGAGTCAGCCCCCTCATTCCAATCCCGTCCAGGGAGCCCGATGTGGGGCCCAGAAACTGCCCCTCTGGGCCCGGGCGGCGCCTGCCTGCCGTCTGCAGGGCTGGCTGGGAGGCCCCGCAGGAGGACCCACGGTCCGAGGGGCTCCGTCCTCTGTGTTGGAAGGATCGGGGTATCGGCGAGGTCTAGGAGCTCAGTCTTGGGGAGGCTTCAGGTGCTGGGGGCCCCTGCTGGGGGCTCGCGTGTTTGCGGGCGCATCTGTGGTGCTGTTGGGGATTCTGGGGTGTCGGGATTGTTGGGGCTCCTGTCAGGGATTTTTAGGTGTCTGAAGAATCTGAGCTTCTGACTGTTGGTGAGCCCCCAATTGTGAAGGAGTCACGGGGGTTTGGAGACGCCCTCATTGTTGGGGGGCCTGCTACGCCGAAGGGAGCCCCCCCCTTGGTGGAAGGCCCCCAGGGATCAGGCTTCTCTCTGCTTGAATCCGAGCGGAGTTGCTGTTTGTGTGGGGGACTTTGGGGCTGTCCAACCTGGTCTAGGCGCCTTGGGAGGGGAGCCCACCCGAGAAGAAAGCTCCCCTCTCCCCTTGCATGAGGGGAGGGTCCTGGACGCCGGCTCCCAAGTCGCTGTCGGGTCCCCTTTCCCCTGGGAGCATCTACAGTTGGCCCAGGACTAATTGAAAAAGTTTCTGGTTGGGGGCGGGTGGGGACTGGCCGGGTCCGGCGGCGTGGCCTGCCGGCCTCCAGAGGCCTAGGTCCAGAGTCCTGGCACCCTGGTGTGGCCGCTCCCTGGGTTCTCCCTCCCCACCCTACTCTGTCCCCTTGATCTCCCGGGGAGGCGGGGTGGGGAGGGGGGGGAGCGAGAGGGAAACAGCCGGGCCGGACCCGGCCGGGAATGCTTTAGGGAGTTCGGCCTCCTCCGCGTGCCCGAGGCTGGCCCCTTCATTCCTCTGTAGTGGAGGCTGCCCGTGGGGCCCGGGCGCCCCCTCCCCGTGGGAAAGGGCGGGCCCCGGGGCAGGGTCTGGGATTGATCTTCCCTCCTTTTCCGAAGAGTGAAAGGCTCTGGGGCCTGCTGGGGCTTGTCTGGGTTTGGAATCCGGAGTGTACGTATGTGTGTGTGTGTGTGGGGGGGGGGGGGGGGGGTGGATGATAGAGCTGGAGAGACCGGCTAGGCGCCCAGGCTAAGGGTGCCTCTTAGGGCTTCCACCCACACCCCCATGGCCGGGCTGGGCAGAACTTGGGGGAAAACCTAGCCGAGGCCAGCTGCCCCGGCCGCTCCCTCCCCCGTTCTCGTCCCAGCGCCTGAGGGAGGGAAAGAGGGAGGGAGGGAGGAAGGAAGGAATGTGGGACAAAGGCTGAGAGTTTAAGAAAACAAATATTAAGTGGGCCCTCTCCTGCCTGGGCCCTGGACCTGACTGTGGCCTGAGCCGATCCTTCCCCCCTCACTCCTTACACTCTGGACGTCTCCCCACTTTTCCTCCCCTTCCTACAGTGGAGGGACCTCAGTGCCTGCCAATGTCCCCAACCCCGGGGTGCCCAGAGACTTTCCATTCCGGACCACTGGCTCGATCGCCCACCCCACCCAAATCTTTCACAGCTCCCAAAATCCCTTCCCTCCGACCAGGTTTCTTCTTGAATGCCCATCCTCCACCTGGTCCAGCCAGGGGCTCAGAGAACCCAGGTCCTCCTGCCCACTACCCATGGGCCTCTCGCCTTCCCTATCCTTTGCCATTCCCTGGCGCCGGGAGGAAGAGGAGGGAAACGGTTTGGGAGCTTCTCTGGGACCAGGTTTGGGGAGGCACGAGGGAGGGGGGGCCTGAGCAGCCCCTCCCCCGACTGTGGGCGTGGGGCTCAGATGCCCCTCCCCTTCCCTGGCCACACAAAGACCCATCTCCATGGTAGCGGCCAGGACTCCTCAGCCAAGCCTAGCCCGCACACAGCCCGCAGGGGGAGCCGAGGCCGGCTGGCCGCCAACAGCGGGCAGCCGGCATTGGGCACTGGCAGGGCAGGGGGCGGGCTGCCCCTTGGCCAGAGGAGCCAGCTGTGGTGAGAGATGCAGGTACCCGTGAGCCCTCACCCAGTGTCCAGGCGCAGAGGGTACTGCCCACAGCACCAGGGCTTCGGGGTGTGGGCTGGGTTTTGTGTCTGTTTGTCGTGTTGGGTTGTTCTGTGGCGGGGACGTGGGTTGGCCTTTGTAAACAGTCTCCCGTAGCCCGCGCCCTCTCAGCACTTGCCCTGATGCCGTCTGTGGGCTACCGGGGGGGGGACTTGGAAAACATGGAGGCTGAGTGGGCAGAGGGGGAGACAAAGGGGGAGGAAGAACTGCTGGGCTGGCCATGGAGAGGGCCCCATGCTAAGGCCCCCGGAGCCGCCCTTTGGGCCCCCCCCCCCGCCCCCCCTGCACACTCACCTCAAATCAGCTTCCTTTGGGCGGGCGGCGGGGATGAGGATTGAGAAGTCTGAGTCGTCGAGCGCTGAGCCCCCCCTCCCCTCCCCCGCCCCTTTCCCTTTCTCCCAAATCCCCCAGACTGGTAGGCAGTTGGGAGGCGTTAGGTGGGAAAGGGACTTGTCCTGGACGGGCAGCCTCACAGCTCCCCGGCTCACACTCCTCCCTCCTCTTCCCCTCCCCCCATCCAAAGGTTGCTGATTTGAGTTGATTGTGCAACAGAGGGGAGCAGAAGCCCAACTGGGGAGCTGATCAACTTTCCCGAGAGGGAAAAAAAATCGAGTCCAATTCCAGGGGCCGCGCATTTCTGCCCCCCTTGGCTTCTGACCTCTCCTGGGCTCCTGCCCTGTCCTTGCCTCAGTGAGAGGGTGCCAACTCCTCCCCCTGGGCGGGCCCTAGCCCTAGCCCTTTCTGGAGAGACCCTGGGCTGCCTTGGGCCTTCCCAAGTCTGAGACAGTGACCAGAGTTCTGGTGACGGCCTTCAAGTCTTTGCCGAGGAGGGGTCCCAGGGCTCAGGCCCCTGCCTGAATGCTTGAAGCCGCCGGCTTGGCAGGCTCCAGGGGAGGAAACCAGGGCCTTTGCTAAGCTCAGGCAGGGGCATGGACAAGGCGACCTCTCTACATTTGGTGCTTTGGGGACCGGAGAGGGCTGCAAGAGGCAGGAGGGGTGTGTGAGAGGCTCCCCTGCCCTAAGGGTTGGGACCTTCAATCTGACTTGCTTTCACCGACCCTGGAGGCTCCCTTAGCCCATGCACCAGTCCCCTCTCCAGATGTCCCCTAGGAGAAGTCTGTAGTAGCCTTGAGCAGAGTCCAGGGGATGAATGCTTCTCATCCTGTCTGTGCCTCAGCTGAATCACTGAATAAACTTGGTTATATCTATATTATCTGGACCTCAGTTTCCCCACTTGCAAAAGACTGTATGGAGAGGGCTGCCCTTGCTTATTAGTAGCACTCTGGCAAATTGAGGAGGTGGCCGTGGATCTGGGCAGTGAGTGCTGATAAGCTGGTGCCCTCAGTAACCAGTGGTCTACAAGCTGTAGATGGAGGCTGGAGAGAGGCAGCTGCGACCCATACCCAGCAGCCCAGGTGCCAGGGCCACAAGGTCTCTTCCCATTGCAGAGGTGGGGGAAGGGCATCCATGGCTGCTTGATCCTGACCCTGGAGGCCTTCAGCTTTCCTCAGCCCCCTTCTGTTAGATTGTGAGCTCCTTGAGGTCAGGGACTGTCTTTTGCCTCTTTTTGGATCCCTGGTGCTTAGCACAGTGACTGGTGCATAGACTGGCACATTGAACCTGACATATTAGGTGACTTATCCAGGGTCCTACAGCTGTTACCTGTCAGTGGCTGGATTTCAATTCCCCCCTTCCTCTATCAACTGCTCTGGGTAGTATTAATCAGACTTGCCTGAGGAATACAAATAAATGCAAAAACAGGATGCCTGCCCTCTGGGAGTTTACATTCCAGTGTTGGAGATAACCTTCAACCTCCTTTCTGGGGGAAGGGGCTTCCTTTTGTTCCAGATTTCTGTGCAATGGAACTTCTCTAGCTGGGGGAGGACTGGGGAATCCCTGAGAGCTGAGGGAGCCTGTTCCTATCTCTGAGACTTCCTGGGTCCCCATCCATGGGGAACCCTTCACACCCTGGGACTAGACTGGCATGGTTTGTCCTGGATTGGTCTGTGCACTCCAGACTGAGTGGCTTCAGCCATCCCCCATCCTTGGGTGTGTGTGTGTGTGTGTGTGTGTGTGTGTGTGTGTGTGTGTG
>NW_027186294.1:3249-19118 GCF_028583685.1 Petaurus breviceps papuanus | reverse complement strand
CAATTGAGTTCTAAGGTTCTGAGCTCTGGCATTCTAAGTATCTGATTCCACATCCAGATGAGCAGGAAGGTTTGTTTTGGTTCTAAGATGCTGGGATTCTATTTTGTAAGCCTTTCTCTTCTCATTTTGCCAGAAAAAAGCAACCTGTCTTTGTGGCTGTCTTACAATTAAATGATCAGGACATATTTATGTTCCCAAAGTAATGAGGGCTATTACTGTAGTGGAAAGACAGTTGGGTTTGGAAAGAGAAGACCTGGGCTGACTCCCAATGATTATGGACAAAATTCCTCCATCAATAAGAGATTAAATGTAAATCTGCCTATCTACCATCTACCTCACAGAATTGCTTGATCAAATGACATGGTGGAAAATGTTAACTCTTATTAAATATCCCATCCATAGTATCAACTCCTCTGCTAGTTTCATTGGAAATACCACACATAATTTCAGATGTCATCTGGTCTGACCTATACCTGAAAGTTTCTTCTACTACTTATTTAACTTGTTTGAAGACCTTCATGACAGAGAACCCCTACCTTTGGGGGAAGCTAACCACTCTACTTTCAGACAGTTCTCATTTTTAGGAAGTTTTCCATTCTGTTAAGCCTAAATTTCTCTTTGCTACTTCTGTCCCAAAAGCTTATTCACAGAATAAGCATAATAATGTCTGGTTGAAGAGCCCTCAGTCAGTGCCAGCCTTAAAAAAGCTGTGTCCACAAAGGCCTTTAAATTGACTCAATTTACCAAGCCAAGTGAAGAGAAACGAGCCACCAGCCTTTTAGAGAGTTCGTTTTCCCCACCCTGGATTGATTATATGTCATGCCCTGCTTGCTGAAAGAGGAAAACAAAAGCTGTGTATATATTAGTCAGTAAGCTCCAGGGCTGCCAATGGTATCCCAAGCAAGAGCCAATTAACATGAGATAAGCCCAGCTAGTTTCATTAGGCAGATGAAAAGAGCATTCCAAGCTGAGATCAGTAACTTGTTCTCTGGAGCAAGTGTTTTTTCTAGTGAAGCTAGAATCTGGGCAGGCATCATGTGGGACAGATATCCCCAAGCACTGCAAAGTGTTTCATTAATATATTTCTGGCTCCTGGAAAAGATCCCATGAAAGCAGGGACACAGGTTGATCTAATGGACCAAACTTTTTAAGATGTTCCATTCATATCATATTCCTTAGGAAATCAGCAACAACTCCTTCTTCTTTCCTCCATCATTCAAACATTTATTTAACTGTGTAATGGAAAGAACCTTGAATTGGCAATCTCGGGATAGATCAGGTGCTTCCATCATCTCAGTGTGGGTTCCTCCCTCTAAGCCAAATTTTCTCACAAGAAAAGCAGTCATAGTTTAAGCCAGATGGTCTCTAGGGTCCCTTCCTTTGCTGACAAAAGAGGTCATTAGGATTCAGTCCTGTGGAAATAAGGAACATCCACAAACCACTCAAGATGGTGGACTCTTTAGCTTAGTTCTTGTGAATTCACATGTCATCTGGTGAAAAATCTTTCTCATTTCCACACATGAGTCCAACTTTGGTCTGGCTCTGAACTAAATAAACCTTCAAGGATTCAAATACAATTAGGATTTGGCTGCTGACAAAATCTGCTTTGGACTGTCCTAATTAATTTTATCTTCATCTTCCTAGGCAGTATACTATGGCAGAATGAATTCTGGACTTTTAATTTAGGAAACCTGCATTCAAATCCCAAGCTCTGACACTATTAGGTGTATGGCCATAAGCAAGTAATTTAACCTCTCTGAGCTTATTTCCTTCTCTGTTAAAATTATGAAAATAATCTTGGTATTACCTACCTCATAGATGCTCATAGTTACCTCACAGGTACTCAGAGGGTTCTGCAAGCCTTAAAGGACTATATAAAATGGGAGTTATCTGACTGGACAATAAGGACAAAAATTAGTAATGGTAATCAACTTGATACACACCAACATAAATATAGGAAAAACCAATTCCCAAATTTCATGTATAATACTCTGATGATGTCACCTTGTCCTGGGGCTGTGCCAGAGAAATCAGAAAGGGAGAAACTGAAGGAGTAAGAAAATAAGCCGTTAGGCTTACTGGGACTTCCTGGACCCTGATGGGGAGGGAGAAATAGAGGCAGAAGTTGATCGGGAATGGGACCTAGAGAGAGATCTTGACAATGACCTGGATCGGGAACTAGATCCGCTATAGCTACTGGCACTGCCGCTGATGCTGCCGCTGATGGTCCGCCTGCAACACAATTGGACATCCTGTTAGTATCAATGTCAAGTGACTGAAGACTAGGCCAATGTCCCTCCGTTGTGATGGGGCCACTAACTTATCAGAGACAAACAATTCCAACCCTTGGTTCAGCCAAACAAACTTTTTTACATGTTAAGTTGAGGGCCCATTATAACTCCATTTTCTTGATGGAAAAAAAAGAAAACCTCAGCCACAGCTCATGCCAATTCTGAAGGGATACTGACCATTCTCACATGGTCTATCACCACATTAAACTTGTTTCCATGGAATGAGACAGAAGTTATTAGATGGAAAGAGACCCTACTGGTCCCTACTTTGCTACATGTTCAATTCCACATGTTGCACCTGTGAACATAGAACACTATTTTTAGTAGCAAAAAGCAAGATGACATGGCCTGTCTAGAGACTAAACCTTCAACCTTGGCAGCATTAGTATCATGCTCTAAGGGATATTAATGATGAAAAATGGCAACAACAATAATGGTGATAAATGTGTATCCTTTTAAAGTTTAGTTTTTAAAGCACTTGTATATACATTATTTCATCTAGTCTCTACAACCACCCTGTAGTATAGGCAAAATAGTCATTCTCATTTTACAGAAAGACACTGAGGTTCAGGGAACTTCGGGACTTGACCAAGGTCACAAAGCTAGTCTGTGGTGAAGCAGGAACTAAAAGTCAGGCCTCTTGCTTCCAAATCCAGTGGCATACTCTACTAGACAGGACAGCACTTTTGTTCCTGGGAAGACTAGATCTTTAATCTCCTCTCTGTCACTCTGCTTCTGGGTTCTTGAGCTGACCATATCCTGATGTATGCCAGAGTTCACATTGGCACTGCTCACGTACAGCACCCAGAAATGGTGGTGAGCACAAGGATCTCACCTCCTGGGTGGGGTTCTCGTTGGGCGGTCCTTCCTTCTCGCTTCTCGGTTATCTCCTGGTTTGGTTGGCTCTGGTGCAGGGGTAACGGTTTTGGTGGACTGTGGGGGGGCTGGAGGTGGGGCTGGCTTTTTCAGAGACTTCTCTCTAAGAGACAAGAATTAAATATGGGTATTGGCAGCACCACAGAGATTTTACTCTGAATAAAATTTCCAAATGTAGTTACACTCGCAGTTAGTTAGGACAAGCAATGCAAGAATTCAAAAGTATCACTGTTTCACTTAAGTGCAACATTACATACTAGTGACACAATGTGTCAATATACTTTCCTATCACTTTGAAAAAATTCCATCTATCACCCCTTTATTTAAGGAGGGAAGAACACAACTATTTTAAGAACACTAAACTATAATTCTTCCTGTGATTAAAAAGTCAAGTGAGTAGCACTGATAATTTCTTAAAGGCTCCAGTAAGTTTAAATAATTCCACAAGAGCATGCTGGTAGTAGTGGGGCTGAAATGAAGCTTAGAATTCACCTAGCCTTCATTTTACAGCTGACTCTAGGTACAGGAAGGAGTTCTCTGGCTTGCCACAGGACATAAAGAAAGCCAGTCAGTATCAGAGTTGGTACTAGAATTCAGTTCTGACTCTTTTTTTGTTTGATTTTGGGCGGGGTGGGGAGGCATTTTTAGTTTTCAACATTCATTTCTACAAAATTTTGAGTTACAAATTTTCTCCTTGTCTTTCTCCTGCCCCCACCCCAAGATAGCCAGCCTACTGAAGATCCCTTTCCCCAATCTGTTCTCTCTTATATCCTCTCCCATCACCCCTTCCTAATTTTCTGGTAGGGCAAGATAGATTTCTATACCCCAGTGTCTTATATCTTATTTCCCAGTTGTATATAAAAAACACTTTTTTATCATTTATTTTTAAAAATAAGTATGCTAAATTAGCGAAATTTTTCATGCTATCCCAAAATGCAAAAACAAATTTATATCCCGACTTTTTAGTTCAAGGAACCAAGACTACTTTTAGACTGTACCACAACTATATATAGACTTATATGTGTGTATGCATACATATTATATATATATATATATATTTATTCCAAAGTTCTTGAGAGCTATCTTCTAAGGTCCAGTCTCTGACAGTAGGTAAGCTCAGTGCTTCACTTTTAACAGACAAGGAGCTCACCAACTCATAGTGAAACTTCTGAAAATGTCTGTACAGGTCTCTAGACTGTGGGTACTACTCACACTACTTACAGGAATGTGGCTTCTCCCAGGTGTGAACCACAGTATGGCAGCTCAGGTTGTGAGAATACTGGAAGTTCTTCCCACACTGGCTAGTAGTGCGGAGCTTTCCCCCTGAATGAGCTCTTTCGTGGTGTTTCAGGGTGTACATGCAAGAAAACGTCTTACCACACAAGGAGCATGTTGGGACATTGCCATTAGTAGCAGGTTTCTGCAGATCCCATCCTGCTCTCTAAAGTGCGTGCTTAAATGAATTTGCAGAATACGGGGACTAGAAAACATTTTGTTGCATAGAGGGCACATGAATATTTGGCCAGCTGGACTGAGTATTTTTGAGACATAAGGGAGTAAAGCGCTGTCTATGTTCCCTTCCACCTTTCATTCTCTGGAGTTACACATCATCATCACCTGCTTTGTCGTCCCCATCTAACTCTCTCAAGGTCGAGTCTTCCCCTCATCGGAGCCAGATGGAACGGCTCATCCTGCACCCTGTTATTAGTGCACACACTTCCTTTCACAGCGCTCCGTTCCATGTCACAGTCATTAGTGCCAACATCCCTCTCATCACAGGAAGCCTCTTTTCTCCACCTCCACCTCCACCTGCACCAGGTTGTTTCTCAGCATGTCCTCTGGGACAAAGACTCCAGAGCTGCAGGGGCTGGCTACTGTTTTTCCAGTTGCTGTGGCGTGTGTATCTGCTTCGCCAATCTGGGGGATGCCTGCTGAGTCTGATCTCATCCACTCATCCACATGTTCCCAGGCTCAGACGCCAAGTGCCTTCTGCTGGGCAAGATGGTCAATCTTGTCCTTCATCTTCATCACTGGGCACGTCGCCTGCCATGTGGCTACGGCCATCAGAGAGGCTCTCCATTTGTCCGAACAACTTGCAGCATCTTCCTTTCTGGTACTGTATGCCTCCGTGCTGGCTTTCTCTTTCAGCTTCTTTTTGCACAGTTTGCCAATGTCATACATGTGGAGATAACTGGCAGCTGCTAGCACGTCTTCAAAGGGCAATTCTTTGAACTGGAGTTTCCCTTCATACATGAATTCAAGCAGGAGAGCGAAAGCTGGGGCTGTAACAATGTCGCTGTTCAGGTGAGCAATGGCTTTTTTGTCCAGAGGTGGAAATACGTGCCGCATGAAGCCAGCACAGTTAGGTGCTCTCAGAGCTGGGCATCTTCTACCAGAACCGTGCAGTCACAAAGAAAACCCTGATGTCTCTGCTCTCTCGGAAACTGCAGCAAAAGTCGACTATGGTCTGGAAACTCCATACTGTCTTCATAACCCCCTGGAGCGGCCCTAAGTCATCGCGTCCCCGCCGCCGCAGGGTCCGCGTCCTCCTCCTTCTCCTCCTTCTCCTTCTCCTGCCCCTCTTCGCCCCCGCCGCTCCCGGAATTGGTGGGCTTCCTCCTCCTTGATCTCCGGTCCCCTCCCTCCTGTTCCCCTCCACCCGACACCCCCAACCCTCCCAGCCCGGGCTCCGTCGCCGGCTTCCCTTTTCCCCCACACCCCTTTCACTCCTGTCCCGGTTGGCAGCCGGAGGAGAGCGGCGGAGCGAAGAGGGCCCCACTCTCAACGGCTGCCCATGGCAGCAGCCCAGCGGTGGCATCAGCCAGCCAGAGAGGCGGCGAGCGCAGCGCCTGGGAGGAGTGAGGGCGTGGGGGGTTGGAAGGGAGAGGGAGGGAACCGAGAGGGAAGAGGAGGGAGCTGGAGAGGGGGAGGGTAGCGGGGCGGGGGGACGGGAGAGGGAGGGGGTGGGAGGACGCACCACTGGGACACGCGGCGAGGCCGGCCAGATGTTCCCCCCTTCCCCAATCCGACCCTCCCCACCCTCTCTCCTCCCCTCCCTGCACCACTCCCCCTCCTCCCCTCGCTGGCTTCCGCGATTGACAGACCTCAGTTCTGACTCTTGAACCAGAGTTTTTTCTACTCTACCATGCTGCCTCTCAAAAATCAAGTCAGTGCTTACATAGAGTCGGTAGAACTATGAATTGCAAACATTTTGGAAAAAATAAAAATTATATGAAAAAAGTGATCAAGCTGTCTTATTTGCTCAAGTAACAAAGCAATCCCACTTCTGGGCATTCATCCCCAGGAGGTCAAAGCAAAAACAAAGTCTCAATATTTACTATACTAGCCTCAGTACCACTGATGATGAGACAGTGTGGTCTAATGCATAGAGCTAGCCTTAGAGTCAGGAAGACCTGGCTTCCTAAGAGCTCTGGGACTTAGTGAGTCATAAGCGCTCTCAGTAGTATCCCATGCAATGATCGAGGACAGGCAGTGGTGTATAGAGTAAAGGCTTCTGAAAGGACTTTTGCTACTTATTAGCTGTGTGACTGTGACCCTTTAGGCTTCAGAGGGAATTGGACTGGGGGGGTCGGGTCCATCCAGCTCTAAATTTATGATCCAAAGACTAAGTAGCAGAGCAGGGGCAGAACTGTGGCTGGCCTGAGTTGGGGGAGGGATTCTCCTCACTAGAAGGTCCCAATTTCCATGAAATCACAGATTAAGTCCAAAACAGAAGTGAGGGATCTAAGTAATTCAGAGAAACATGGAAATTATTTCTATGGACAGTAAAATAACTCAGTGAAATAAGGAAAATCAGAACAATATACACAATGGCTCTAACATAACTGAAAGCAAACGTAGAAACAAAAGATGTCCATAAAACTTTACACACTGAAGTGTCCCTGGGGACCGCCCCCACAGCCTCGGTGCTATCTGCACCATGCTCCTAGTCTGCATGTACCCTTTCTGTTTGGAGAGTGGTGCTCAAACTAATCTGGTATGCATGAAATTTTGTTTTTCTCTGTAACCTCCTGGGGATTTGTGCCTAGGAAATGGATTGCTTTGGCAAGACTTTAAATAGTATTGTCACCGTTCTCAAAAAATCCCTTTATTTTACCAACCACATATAGACAAAATGCCATCGACAATGTGAGGAAAATGAGCTCCCTTTCAGCTAGAGATGGGGTTGGTTAGAGAAACCTATCCATCAGCAAGTGTAGTTTCAGGATCCTCTGTGGACGCTGTGCCAAGCAATGGGGGTTTGTGATGGGGTCAATTTACATTGTATTTACAACTATCTATGTCTCTGCACAGACACACACATTTATACAAAAGGTAATTTTGCTGTGGAGGTCACTAGCAGGTGTAGCAAAGGGAAGGTAGTAATCAAGAAAGTTCCTATATAAAAGATGTCACTTGAGTTAAGATTTTTAAAATTCAATTTTATTTCACTGTCAGTTCCTAATTTTCTCCCTCCTCCCTCTTTCTCCCACCCGCTGAGAAAGTAAGAAATCCATGACAAATACGTATGGTCAAGCAAAACAAATTCCAGCATTCATCATGGTCAGCTCCCCAGTGATGGGCTTTAAACTTGCATTCTGAGTCTACCACTTCTATCTGAAGGTATTTCATCATGAATCCTCTGGAATTGTTGTTAGTCTCTGACCTGATCAGTTTCAAAGTCTTTCAAAATCATTTGTCTTTACATAGTTGATATGTATAAATTGTTCTCCTAGTTCTGCTCACTTCACTGCTTCAGTTCATATATCTTCCCAGGTTTCACTGAAATCAACTCTTTTATCATTTCTTGCAACATAATATTCTATCATCTTCATGTACTATCATTTGTTCAATCATTCCCCAATGGATGGGAATCCCCTCAGTTTCCAGTTCTTTGCAACCCAGAAAAGAACTATTATAATTTGCACATGAGTTCATTTCCTCTTTTTTTTTTTTATCGCTTTGGAGTAAAATCCTAGTAATGGTACTGCTTAGTCAAAGGATGTGCACAGTTTAATAGCTTTTGGGGCATAGTTCCAAATTTCTTTCCACAGTGGCTTACAGACATGATCAGAGCTGTGCTTTAAGAATATAATTTTGGGGGCGGCTAGGTGGCGCAGTGAATAGAGCACCAGCACTGGCCCTGGAGTCAGGAGGACCTGAGTTAAAATCAGGCCTCAGACACTTAACACAAAACTATCCATGTGACCTTGGGCAAGTCACTTAACCCCAATTGCCCTGCCTTCCCCCCTCCAAAAAGCAAAAAAAAAAAAGAATATAATTTTGATAGCTATGTGCAAGATGGACTGGAGAGGGGAAAGTCTTAGGGAGGCAGATCAATTAAAAGGCAAGATGAAAGACAATGAAGATTTGGACTAGTTAGGGTGGTGGCTGACTAAACAGAGATAAGGGAATAGATGTGAAAGTGGTTGTGAAGTTAAACAAGGACAAGACTTGTTTACTGACTGGCTATTTGTGGTGAAGGACAGTGAAGAATTGAGGATGATTCTAGGTTGTAATTCTAGATGCCTGGAAGGATGATGGTGACCAAAATGAAAAGGGAAAGTTGGAAGAGGTGATTGAGGAGGTGGGGGAAGGTAAGATATGGGAAGGAGTTGTTTTGAGATATCTATTGGACACCTGGTTTGAAAAGTCCAATAGGCAGGTGGTAATACAGGACCAGAGCTCAGACAGACTAGGGCTTGGTATAGACATCTAGAAGTCATTCGCTTAGAATAAAGTCATAGGTCATGATATCTTATGTCAATCTGCACAAGAATTGATGGGGGTGACCAATAAAGAAATCTTGAAAGACAAGGTCCAGGACAGAGCTTTGGGGGCACACCCACAATTAAGGGACACAATTTAGATGATGATATAAAAGAAGTGGTCAGAAAGGTTGAAAGGGAACCAAGAATAACAGAAGGAGAGGATGGTTAGTGATGTCAAGTAATGAAGAGATGTCAAGAAGGATGAATTGAGAAAAGGTCATCAGATTTAGAAATTAAGAGATTACTGGTAATTCTGGAGAGAACAGTTATCAGTGGAGTGATGAGTCTGAAATCCAGATTGCAAAGTACTGAGAAGGGAATGAAAAGCAAGGAAGTGAAGGCAATGAGAACAGCTTTTTTCTAGAAGACTGACAGGAAAAAGAAAGAGAAAAAAAGGATGACAGCTTGAGAGATAAGGTCAAGTCAATAATTTTGAAGGCCAGGAGAGATCTGCATATATTTGGAGGTAACTGGAAGGAATTAGTAAATAGGGACAAGGGGATGATACTGAAGGCACTATGATAGAGTAAGAAGGGAATATGATCAAGGACACAGATAGAAGGGCTGAGACTGGTGAGAAGGGTCAATTCTTCAGAAACAGGAATAAAGGAGAGAAAGGAGGAGGATGTCAAAGGGTTCTGAGATGCAGAGAAGGGAGGAAGAGGGAGCTCATGGCAAATGACCTCTATTTTCCCAAGAGAGTGTGATTGAATATATTGAAAGCTTGAAGAGAGAAGAGTTTATAGAGAAGTAAAAAAGGTTGCTTTGCTACAGTAAGGCTGTTGAGATTAGATAATAAAATTGCAATGGACCCAGTTAGTTCAGTTGAAAAACTTCCTTCTACTCTATTCAACAGCAAGTGAGAAGCAGAGGTAGTACAATGTAGGAGTAATCAAGGATTGGTGCATGGCAAGGTATGGACATATATAGGGCAACAAGGAACTTGAGCAGAAGACAGTGTAATATTGAAGTGATTAACCATAGGATGAAGGCTGTGAAGGGTGAAAAGTTAGAGCAGAGAAGGGATGATTGTCTGGGAAAGAACTGAATGGAGGAGGGAAAGACTAGAGGTCATAAGGACAAAGAACTGCTTTAGGAGGAATGAGGTAAAGGTGGAATTGTAGGTTATGATTAGATGAAGGAATTTTAGAATGATTGATCATGATGGCAAGATCAAAGGCATGACTAGACCTGCGATCTTGTCATCAAGATCAATAATTTGGGGCTAAGTAAGTGGTAAAGTAGATTATGAGAGTTTAGGAGATTAAGGAACAGAGAGGTCAAGGTGTGTGAAGGTAGTTCCCTATTATAAGGGAAGGAGAATACTGGGAACCAGTTACTGAACTCTTAGAGAATGGAGGGAGAATGACTCCAAGCTAGTATATATGGAACACTATGAGCCAGGTACTAAAACTTCTTGAGAAAGAAGGGATAACAACTGTGCAGCACCAGGATCTGGATTGGGTGATATCTTTTGATATGATGAATTTAACTGGAAGAGAGGTAACTGAATGGCAGAGAAAAGGTCTGTTTGTGTTAACAGGGAACAAGGATATTCCAATACACTGTTTAGGAACAATGTATAGGGTATAAATGAAGGTAAAAGCAGTACCAGGGAGAAGGGCTTCATAAGTGAGAGAATAATGGAGTGGTTAGGGGTTTTATTGGAACATAGGGAAAGAATACTAGGAGATGAGGCTAGAAAAGTAGGTTGTAGCCAGATTATCAAAGGCCTTGAATGCTTACCGTGTTTCCCCGATAATAAGACCTATCCCAAAAATAAGCCCTCCCCTTACTGTGTAAGATTCCTCTAAAATAAGCCCTCCCCCGAAAATAAGCCCTATTGAGATTGCTACTGTAGTGAAGGTGATCCCCTGCGCTACACGCTACATTACGGTACCCTCTGTATGCACCGTCTCCCCATCCCCCAGGTGAAACGCACGCTGCGCTCCGAGCTGCATCCAATCAGAGCTGTAGCAGTGAGCGCGTCATCCTGTTCTTCCCCAGTGATTTGCTTATTGAATAAAGGTACATTTTTTTGTTCACATTTACCTGTTTATTAAAATTGCTGTCAATGTTCATTAAAATAAGCCCTCCCCTGAAAATAAGCCCTCTGGTGTTTTTCTGTCCAAAAAAATAATAAGACAGTGTCTTATTGTCGGGGAAACACGGTAGATCAGAAATCTATTTTTTTTCTCCAAGGGGCAATGCAGAATTACTAATAACATCTAAGCAAGAATAATGCATCAGAGTGTTAATTTGGAAGATTACTTTAGTATAAAGGATGCATTAGAAAAAAGGATAGACCAGGGGCATGAAAACCATTAAAATAGTAAGAAATGAATGTCTGTAACAGAGTGCCTATTGTAGAAGTGGGGAAGAAGGGATAGATGGAAAAAGAATGCAACTGGGGATGAAACTACAGACTGGGAAGTAATTTGCATAGAGAAGACATCATTAAAAATAGAGAGAAGAGAGGCCCAGGCTGCAGAAAGCCAGCAAATGCCCCATAGCAGGCTTTCCCTCTTATTCAAGGTTCTTCAGCATCATGCAGAGAATCTGTTCATCCCTGAAGATGTCTCTGCATTGGTGACTCCCTTCTTTTCTCCTTCCACAGCCTGGCGGTCCCTGTAGGGGTGCTGTTAGCCACCATTCTCGACACGGTCTGTCTGGCCATTGCAAGTGGGATCTATCTCCTGGTGAGTCAGATCTTGTACACATAAACACAGCCTTTTCTCCCAGCCCTGGATTCCTTCTAACATCCCTATCTTAGAGTCATTGGATTTGGGGCTTTTAGAAGGAACCTACCTCAGAAGGGAAAGATTTCTTCCTCCCATTTTCCATGGAGAGAAACTGAGAATGGACCTGTCATGTCCTGCAGGCTCAATGTATCAGGAATAAGACTTGAACCCAGGCCTTTCTGACAGCTCTTCTAGCCACTGTCCCACATTGCCTTTTCCCTAAAGGTTGATATTCTCCAGGGAAAGGTATATCCCAGTCACAACATTTAATACCATCTCCTCTTTGGACTTTTTCTCATCTGTAAAGTGAAGGGATTATGCCAGTTGATGACCTTGATAACTTTAAATCCCATGAGGACACCTGTGAGCTCCAAGGGCAAGTGGAAGGCCAGGTCAGTCAGTCAGTCAGCAAGCATTTATTATGTGTTCACAGTGTGCTTGTCTTAAGTGCTGGGAATACAAATACAAGAAAAAAGAAAGCCATTCCTGCCCTCAAGAGGCTTACATTACAGTGGAGAAGACAATGCATAAAAGGAACAGGAAAGGGGTGGGAAGGGAATCTACAAGGCAGCAAATTCCGGGCAGAAGCAGAGCCTTGAAAGGAATGAAGGACAGCTGGCCTAGGGCTTGTCTCAAAACCAAGAGTGCAGGAGGGACTCAGCAGTGGGAGAAGGGGCCCCCAAGAGCAGAGAGGTGTTTCAGGGTGAGGAGGAGGCAGCACCCTTCCATGTGGGGCACCTCATTCCCCATGCTGGTCCCAAGGCAGTGTGTTTCCTTCACAAGCAGGGTCTTCTGTCTGCTGTGTGTCATACCTAGGTCCTGACACAGCCTGGCTACTGAGGCCACAGGTATCATTGAGCTTGATTCCTGTGTGGGCCAGTTAATGCCCCTGTCTTGTGTAGAACCATGGACAGTACCTTTCACCTCAGCCAGACAGTCAGGAATGGGGCCTCTGATCACAGAGGCTGGTTTTGGGACTGGTTCAGTGCAAAGTCAGGGTGGAGGCAACTCAAAGCCTATGGCCCTCTGCTGGTGGGCCAGCTGTGTAATAACCATAATAATAACTCCGGTTTCTATAGCACTTTAAGGTTTACAAACCACATCGTTACAACCACCCCAAAAAAGCAGAGAAGTTTAATTACTAGTATACCCATTTCACAGAGGAGGACACTGAGGCTTGGAAAGGCTAAACAACTAGACCTGTGTCTTTTAATAAGCCAGGGGGCTCATGGCCTGTGTCCTGACTTAAGAGAGAAGGAGTCTAACAGTCAATGCTGCTTCACCCCTACCCTCTGCTCCTGGGCTATCCCATAGTCATACAGCCAACAAGCATTGTTTTAAAATTCATCTATTTCAGTTACAAATTCTCTCCCTTTCCCTGATCACTCCCCTGCCCATTGAGAAGGCAAGAAAAACTAAAATCTATTAGCAAATAGAAAGTCATGAAGACAAATTCTCTCATTAGCCATGTCAAGCAGGAAAGGAAGGAAGGAAGGAAGGAAGGAAGGAAGGAAGGAAGGAAGGAAGGAAGGAAGGAAGGAAGGAAGGAAGGAAGGAAGGAAGGAAGGGAGGGAGGGAGGAAGGAAGGAGAAATGATAGGGGAAGGGAGGGAGGAAGGAAGGAAGAAGGAAGGAAGGAATATGCTTCAGTCTGTACTCTGAGTCCATTAATTCTCTGGAGGTAGATGGCATATTTCATCACAAGTCTTTTGGAATTGTGGTTGATCATTGTGTTGATCAGAGTTCCTAAGTCTTTCAAAGTTGCTTAACTTTACAGTATTTTAGTCAGCATTTATTAAGCACCTGCTGCATTCTTGGCACAGTGCTAAGTGCTCACAAAAGGCAAAATCAGTGTCTGCCTTCAAGAAGCTCACAGTCTAATAGAGAAAGACAACATGTAAATGGTCCCAACTCTTCACTTTACAAATGAGGAAATTGTGGCCAAGAAGGGGAAGGGACTTGTCCAGGTCACAGGGGCAGGTCTTGACTCCAGATCTGGCTTTCTCCTGCTCCATGCTGTGTCCCAAAGGTCATTCAGTCCATCAATCAACAAATATTTATTAAACACCTGCTGTGTGACAAACCCTGTCCTAGGTGCAAAGAAGGGGAAAAATATGGTCCCTGTTCTCAAAAAGCTCACATGCTACTAGAGAAGACAAAATGCAGATAACTGATGTGTAAAGATAGGTACAATATAAGGGAGTGAAAGGACTTAGTAACCCAGAGGTAGGGGAGGCCTCCAGATATATGGGGAAGGAGCTCCTAGGTAGGAAATGTCCCTAAGATGGAGCAAGAATATCCCTGGAGTAGGGGTTCATACCTAATGGAAATGAGGAGGGGGAGGAAGGATGGTGCTTCTTATTGGCAGCTCCTCTGCTTCTGGGTAGAGATGAACCACCCCCACCCCAGACCAGCACACCCATCCCTGGTTCCCCTTCTTTAGGCTGCAATACGGGGAGAAGAGTGGAGGCCTATTGAGCAGAAGCCCAAGGAACGACTCCAAGTGGGAGTTACCATCAAGCAGCCACCCAGCAACCCCCCACCTCGGCCCCCTGCTGAGGCCCGGAAGAAGCAGCCTGAAGAAGAAGCCCCAGGAACCTCTGGGGGCCCCCAGGTGAACCCAGTTCACTGATGAGGTTGCATAAGGAGACCCTGAGCCTAGCCAGGGACCCTTGATTGGCTATGGCCCCACCTCTACCTTCCCACTCTACTGGGGACCAGCTCCCTCCACCCCCAGGCATTCCCAAAAATGACCACCCGAGGGAAAAAATACATCAAAGACAGGCACCCTTGTGTCCTGGCAGGTTGTTTGGCCCTGAGGGCAGAGCCTGCCCTATTTCTCATCTGTCCTCATCCTTGGTCACAGTTTCCAGTTGCAATACATATTTTGTAATCAATGCGCCACAGTAAAAGCTCATGTGTCTTTCTTCCTCAGATAGGCATGGTGGGTGGTACAGGAAGAGGGAGGGGTCATTGCATATTTTCTAGAGCCCTTTGCAGAGTTACAGACTGCCTTCTTTTGGTTTGTAACTGTCATATGTTCTTGACATTCAGGGCAAATGATGAAACCACAGTGTGGAGAAATGGTCAGGACATGAGAAATCCAGTTTCCCTGTACTCCTCTCCCATGCTTCATCTCAAAAGTTTCCCATGGTCGGAGAAGACACAATGGGTCCTGTGCTATGTGGATATAAAAAAAAATGTGTCTAGTCTAGTACCTGTCCTCAAGGAGGTTACTTTTTGGTGGAGGAGAGAAGATAGATGAATGGATGGATGCCTAGAAAGATGAAGTAGACTGAGGGAGAGATACAGATGGGTGAATGACACAGAGATGCTTGTATAGAAGGATGGATGGATAGATAGATGGTGAATAAATGGATAGATAGAAAGATAGATAGGAAATGTCAACCCACTCGATGATCTCTGCCAGGAAAACTCCAAATGGGGTCATTAAGAGTCAGACATGATTAAAATGACTGAACAAAAGAGAGAGATACAGAGAGAGCATTTATTTAGGACTCCCAATGTGCCAAATACCATGCTGGAGATACAAGTATACATAGACTGTTAACACTGGAGATATAAGTATAAGTAGACAATTTCTGTTCTCAAGAAGCACATACTCTATTGGGTGAAGGGAAGCTGAAACTAGAGGAAGGGTCCTGAGTGGCCTAGCAAAGAGACTACAGGAAGTGATGGAGAACACAGATTCCTAGAGCAATAAGGACAAAGGTTCACCTGTCAAAGACCCACAAATGTTACCATGATGTGACACATGGCAGGATGTGATAAATGCCTTTCAGGAAGGTTCAGAAAAAGTTCACGTGTAAGATATTACAGAGGAAATGGCACCTGGAAATAGCCTTAATATTAATCGGCAGTATTTCAACAGGTGGAAGTATCGGGGAGAGCCCCAGGAAAGCTGTGAGCAGAGACAAAGGAGTGGGAAAACCCCAGGGTGTGTTGTGAAAACAGACATTCCTTTCCTCCTCTGCTCATAAACTTTTATTACTAGGGGCTTTTGGCTATCTGTTACAAGGGTCTATGGACTGATTGCAACATTGTCCTTGAGTATTGAGAGGAGGCCAGGACAAGGGTTGGGCCATCCTTAATGAGCTCTCTAAGTGTGGCTTATTACCCTTCCTGCCTTGGTTCTTATCTGGATACTGGATAGACTGCATGTAGGTTGGG
>NW_027186294.1:0-3239 GCF_028583685.1 Petaurus breviceps papuanus | reverse complement strand
TGCCCCCCTCTACTCCACACCCCTCCCCTTTCATTCCCTGTCCTTAGTTTCAAAACCCCTTAACTTTCAATCTAAAACATGACAAAATTGTGCCCAAGAAGCCAGGGCTCTCCTCTGAGGGAACCAATAAAATTCACAGTATAACTTTCTTTAATGACCTCTGAACCAGCTGTGCTGAGAACTGAGTGCCAGCCAGCAGAGAGGCTTGAAGCAGGCACCTGACCCTTGGGGCCTGCCCTCAGATGTCAGATCTAACCTGCCACATGGATACATAAGGAGCACCTTACAACTTTCACTGAATTTCTACAAAGGCCTGACCACACCCTACTGGCCTCTGGCCCAGAAGTTCAGGGTCCAAAGTTCTCCAGGGTTTAAAATCTTCCCAGGACTCACAGCTAGACAAGTATACACTCACTGACTAGGTCCCAGGGCAAGCTGTGTTTTTTCTGTTTTGTGGAGCTTGGAACCCAAGCTGGGCCAGTAAAGATAGGTGTAGCCATTGTCTCCAGGATCCTGGACCCCACACTGAGAAAGGAGGAAGGACAGGAGAATGAGGGAGGCAGAGAGGAAGACTGTATCAGGGAACTCTAAAAATGAATATAAATATACATATATATACATATATATATAATGTGTGTGTGTGTATATATATATACATATATACATACATACACATATATAGCACATTAGAGCACAATGAAGCTATGAAGAAGAGAAGAAGGGTCTTTGAGGAGAAAGTCATTTCTAGAACATATTTAGAAATCAGTGACTTCCTGTAAATCCTTTCAAAAAAAACCATGAACACTTCCCCAGCCCCGCCCCCCACCCCCATAAATCCTAGGCAGTTCTTGTCACAGATAATTATAGTTAGGAGATGGAAGTAAGAGAGTGAAGATTCCAAGAGAATTTGAAAACCCCCCTGAAGCCTTGTTCCTGCCATTCGTTTGCCCTAGTAATGGAAGAGCTGGGCCAGGTGTCCTAACACCCAGCCTAAGGGTCTTTTCACAAATCTTGTACCGTCTTTGAGTTTCAAATGAACATCCAGAAGAACCTGGAAAAGGAAAACGTCTCCAAAAGGACCCTATAGTCCCAATGAAAGAAAGAGCCCCTAGCTCTGGGTCGTGCCCTAAACAGGCCTTTCTGCCCCAGGACAAGCCTGACAACCTGTGGCTTCATTGGAGAGGAGGCATTTGGAGAGAAGGCTTTCAGAGGGTCAATTCTTCCCTTACTGGACTTGGGACTTCCAATTGTGACAACAGGAAATCAAAGAAACCTAGATACAAATGGTCAGAAAAACATACAGTTTCCCTAGGAGACACCAACTGCAAAAAGATAATGCAACCACAATGCCATTTGATATAAATAATTAATAAATAGATACATACATACATGTGCACATAGCCACGATGCTTCTGTCAATACAATCTGCAGTCAATGGGTTCTCAGAGTGGAGTTACAGCCTTCCAGAGCTGACAGTCAGCAAGTGGGTTGATATAGCCAATAAAATCTCCACCCCTCAGTCCTCTACAATACTCTGCTTCGGTATCTCAAGGCTCCTGCCCTGTGGGGCTGCCTGAGGGCCTGCCCAAGGAAAGGGACCAAGCCCTGGAGAAAGGCAGCCTTGGAAGAGGAGGAGAAAAAGAAAACGAAGGAAAATAGCACCTGGACGGTCGTATTCCAAGAAGGAACCCACTAAAAGACACCCCGCTGGGCTTAAAAATAACAATTATAATTATAATATAATTTAAAATCTTGAGGACTTACAAAGGGCTTTCCTTACAGCAACCTTGTGAGGGAAGCGGTAAAAGAATTATTGTCCCCAATTTACAGATGGAAAAAGTGAGAATCAGAGAGTTGAATGACTTTTCCAGGGCACACTAATTGCTAAATCTGGATTAAAAACCCAGGTTTCATTTAATTCCATGACTACATCACTAAAGACATAACCTCCCCACTCCTACTCCCAATGTCCATTCCCCACCAGGCATGAGAATGAAGGACATCATAGAAAATGATGCAGTAGCTATGAATAAGCCTGCATTCTCCACTTGTCCTTGGGAAGGGCCAATCCTGCCAACAGGATTGGATCCAGCAGGTGCACAGGGAAAGGAATCTTGGGGAACCTTAAAGTCAGAGGCCAAGAGAAAGTCAACAGGAGGTTAGCAAATAGAACCCAAAGAAGCCAGTGGCACCAATAATAAATAATTGGGGGTCAAGCATATCCATCTGTCCAGCACTGGAGATACATTGGAGAAATCCACAAGGAAGAAGGAGGTTTCTTGTCTTGGCTGGGGCAAGGTCTCCCTTGGGCACTGTCTCTCATCTGGGTTTGGAGGCTCACAGGACTCAGAACTAGAATGGACCCTTGAGGTCATCTAACTCAATTCTCTTATTTTACAGTTAGGAAAACTGAGGCCCAAAGAATTAACTGACTTGTCCAAGGTCACACAAGTCAGTAGTGAGCCAAGATTTGAACTCAGGTCTATTGATTCCAACAGAAGGCTTTCCCCACCATTCCAATCGGCTTTATGGGCCAAGTCACATCATGGAGCTGGGCCAGTGATGCAGAATTGAAGGGTGTGTTAAACAGAAGGCATAATGGTTGAACCAAAAGGACTGAGTTCAGTGAGCCTCCCAGCTCCTGCCCATTGCTCCTTCTAGTTCAATCCTTCTTAGCTGGACCGGGGCAGGACACAGGTGCAGCCCACAGGGACATTGATGTACTCTATCTGGAAGGTGAAGGACCCTAGGGTCACTTGTCCATCTCCCTTCAGAGCACAGGGCTTGCGGTGAATGACCAAAACTCTCTGATGCAGTAGAACTGAGTTGAATGAAGACGTCTCCCGACCTAATTTCATGTCAATACAGCCTTGGCACAGACACTCTGCAAAGGCCAGCTTTGGGGGGTACCGGTTCTCATCCGAATCAATTCTGTGAGACAGAGAAGAGAATGAGTGTGTATGAAGACTCAGGCACTGCGCTGAGGATGCACAAAGAGTCAAAAGACGGTCCCTGCCTCAAAGAGCTCACAGTCTATGGACAGCCTCACAAAGCTGTTGTGAAGAAAGTACTCCTGGAAATGGAGGTGATCATTAAAAGACAAATATCCCTGGGCAGCTGGAACATCCCTAAGGCCAAGTCTGCCATGAAAAACTAAGGGGAGTAGCAGCTAGGTGGCCCAGCAGATAAAGCACCAGCACTGGAGTCAGAGGACCTGAGTTCAAATCTGCCCTCACACA
>NW_027186293.1:11606-11969 GCF_028583685.1 Petaurus breviceps papuanus | reverse complement strand
TCAACATTCTCCTGGCCTAGAAGTGCATCCATTTCATAAGATACAGGATCCTTCTCTGGATTGGTTTTGGATTTCTTTTCTGTAGGACTTGGTAAAAACGTGGGTGTACTTTATATTCTAGAGAAACCACAGTACATTGTATACTACTTCTTAGAGGTTTTTATCTCATTTAACAAGCACTTTGGAAAAATGTAAGACACAACCAGCCTTCAAAATTACACCTGGATCATTGGATCTCCAAGCATTGTTTCAAAGTAACTACAATTAATGTATATATTGATGTATGTGAGTCCATATATGTATGTGTGAGAGAAAGTACATAGATGTATATTAAAAGACAAGCACATATATCAAAATTGATAT
>NW_027186293.1:1151-11596 GCF_028583685.1 Petaurus breviceps papuanus | reverse complement strand
GAGGTGAGTCTTTTAAATCAAGTCAACTGGCATAAAGAGAGTCCAAGGTCTCCTCACAATCATGAACCCGGACATCTGAGTTGGCACTGTCTGAGAGGACAATTGCTGTGTCAAGTGTGCAGCACACCTGAAGGGTTAGGTCAGGATTATCTAAGAGCAAGACTTGATATTTGGTTAGCCTGCCACTAGCCAGCCACTGGTGGCCCCGTGCTTCCAGGATGCTCTGAACAGGATAGGGAGTTAGAACTTCGAGGCGATGAACAAGTGTAAGTTTAGAGGCTTCCTCATTTAGAATGGTTGTAGCAGCTACTATCCCGGAGGCATGCAGGCCATCCTGCAGCTACAGAGACTAATCACTTTGAAAAATAAGCAATTGGATGTGGCCAGGTAGCACAGTGAGTAAGAGCACTGGCCCCAGAGTCAGGATGACCTGGGATCGAATCCGGGCTCAGTTACTTAGCACTACAACCAGAAATAACTGGCCATTTAACCATGAGCAAGTTACTTAACCCCCGTTGCTTTTAAAAAAAATAGGCAACTGGCCTGGGGTCAGGTCCTAAGGACTCTGTTAGGGTGCCCAGAGCCTGTCTTCTCCTTTCATCTACATACGGAGTGAAAGGTTTTCCTAGATCAGGTAGGGCTAATGCTGGAGTGGTGGTCACTTTAGCTTTCATAGTCTCATAAGCTTTAGTCTGATTGGGACCCCACTCTAGAAGAAGTGAGTCAGGGCCCTGAGTGGAAGCATAGAGGGGCTTAGCAATAAGTCTGAAATTCGTGATCAATAGCCTACAAAACCCAGCCATACCTAGAAAAGTTCAAAGTTGTTTTTTAGTGGCTACAGTAGGTATAGACAAGATTGTGTTTTTCCTCTCAGAGGTTAAGGAGCTAGAGGTAGGAGTTAGTTCATGGCCCATATATTTTCCATACTGGTGTGCTATCTGGACTTTATTCAAAGAGACTCTATACCATCGATCTAACCACAAAATTAAGGGCTTCTGCAGCAGCAACCAAAGATACCTCCCAGATGGGGATACAAATAAGGTTATCATCCACATACTGGATTAAACTGCTATCAGTTGAATTCAGATCGCTTAAATTCCTTCCCAAAGCTTGGCCAAATAACTGTGGGCTATTCTGAAACCCTTGGGGCAAGAATGCCCATGTTAGCTGACATGGACTTGTTTCCCCAGGAAGTATTCATTCCAATGTGCAAATGTATTGCAAGTCTACATGCAGAGGTATACAGAAAAAGGCATCTTTGAGATCTAGGGTGGAAAACATTTAGGTGCCCCCAGGGATCTGAGTAAGTATTGTATTTGGTTTGGGGACTATGGGGTATATAGAGATGACAGCTTTGTTAACAGCAGTGAGATCTTGAACCATTTGGTATTCTTCATTAGGCTTTTTTACAGGAAGAATCAGGGTGTTACATGGAGATTGGCAAGTGACAAGGATTTTATATTTTAGGAATTATTCAATTCAATTCAATTGGTTGTAGTCCTTCCAAGGCCTCAGGCTTGATTCGACTTGGATGGTGATGGGGGAACACATTAGGATCTTAGAGGTGAACAGTAACTGGGGTGGCATGAGTAGCTCCCCCAGAAATTCCCTAATTGCAGACATTTGGCTCAACTGTCTCCCACACTTCTGGGGGAACATGGGGGATCTAGTGAACAGAAGGCAAAGGGATATGGGAGGTTTAACTAGAGAAAAATGACTCCCCAATTTCACTATTAGGTCTCTTCCCAAAAAGGGGGCAGGTTAAGAAGACATAATAAGTAAGGTATTTAAACAACAGATCCTCAAATAGGCAGCAGAGGGGGTATGTCACACAACATCCCTTAGTTTTCCCTTCTATGACCATGACCTGACAGTTTGGGGGCCAAGTAGGGCCAGAATGATTAATTAAATAGAGAATGTAGCTCCAATATCCATCAGAAAGCAGGTAACATTACATTCAACCTTAATGCCTGCCCAGGTCTCAGCAAGGAAAATGGAGAAGGTGGGAGCACTGCCAAGCCCCAGGCTTCCCCATCATTCCAAGTCTTGAGAAGCCTGGAGGACTGGGAACTGGGAGGTGGCTTTACCACTTTTACCTCAGTGACCATTCTTCCTCCAATGTCCCTCCTGGTCAGATGGGCACAGTTCTAGGTGTTGGTTCCTGGGGCACCCTCTGGGGGGGGAGGTGCCCTGGACTCCTTGGACCAGTGACCCTCCTTGTGGCATCAAAGCAGATTTTCCCCCTGCCCAAGTGACTGAGCTTTTTCCAAGGGGGTCCCCTGGAAGTGCTTTTCTTGGCCGTGGCAGCAGCCAAGAATTGAGCGTGTTCTCTGCCTCTGGTTTATTCCCTGCATTATTTCTCCTCTGCTGTAACCAGGTCTCTATTATTAAAGACTCTAAAGGCCTTCTCCAGTAATTGGGCCTGAGGCTTTTGGGGTCGCAATGCCAATTTCGGCAGTTTGCTCCTACTATCTAGGGCAGACTGATTAATAAAATACATGTTAAGGATTGCTGCCCCTTCTATAGAGGCAGGATCACAATTTGCATATTTTAATAGCTTCTACAAGTCTATCTAGGAACAGAATGGGGTTTTCTTGATTTGTCTGAGAAATTTCTCTAACTTCCCAATAATTTGCTTTCCTTTGAAATGCAGTTCTTAGGGCTTCTAACAGGCAAAGTACCACAAGGTCTCTTCTCCCTGTCATCCCAAATCTGATAATCCCCCCCTGGGTCACTAGTGGGAACAACAGCTGTTCCTGGAGGGTGTTTTCTGGGGTCATTGCCAGCCAAGCGATCCCCAAATTTTGGGGCTTGTTCCCAGATTCTCCTCTTCTCCTCAGTGGAACAACAGGTAGAGAAGAGGATATCCAAATCACCCCAAGAAAGCCCATATTGCAGGGATAAGTCCCAAAAGCCTTCAGTAAACTTTGTTGGGTTTTCAGAGAATTTACCCAACTTTTCTTTAATTTGATTGAGATCCAAAATGGAGAATTGGACATGCACTCTAGTTTCCCACCTGACAAGAGAGCTGCTTCCCTTAAGGGAAAAATGCCCTGAAGGCTGTGTGGGGACTGAGGCTTGGGAAGGGAGATTGGAAGTCCATCCCACTTTCTGTGAGAGAGTGACTGGGGGGTGCTGGCTGAACTTGATCAGACTGTAAGACTGGGGATCTGGCTAGCAATGGGGGAATCAGCCTGCGCATGAGGATTGGTAGGGGTCAGAAGAGGAGATACCTGTATGACTGCCTCTGGGGTAGGGCCTGTGACCTGGGTGGGAATTGATTCAGGAGGAGGGGCCACAGAGGCAAGCATTTCACCCTGACCAGTGGGTGGACATGAGCGGGGTCTCTGAGGGGGGAGGCGCCATGCAGGGAGATGCATGGTAGGAAATATGGATGGTGTAGGAGACAGGAAATGAGAGGTGTTGGCATAGAGGAAAAGCAAAGGGCAACCAAGGGGGAAAGGGTTGGGGGGCAGCAGAAGGCTTGGGGGAGCTGCCTCAGTGATCTGAGCAGGAGTTGCTGAGCGGGGAGTGGATGGGCCCAAAGGCCAAAGGAAAAGGGTCATTTAATTGGTCCCTGTTGCCCCTCTGTGAAAGGATTCTAACTTCAAGCATCTCAGTCTTTCCTGAGAACCTTGCTCTGAGAAAGTTCAACTAAAGCCATTAAGTAGGCAATTTCTATCCATCTTCCTTCTCTGCAATGTTATGATTCTAATTGCAAGAGTGTATTATCTTTTAAAGTCCCCAAATCAGGCCACGATTCATCTTCTTCTAGGCCATACGTAGGCCAAACAGCATTTCAAAACAACCCAACTTTTCCTTTTTATGGTCTCCAGAGAAACTAAATTTTTTCCAATGTTGTAAAAGACGAATTTTCGGGAGCTACAGGCATAGGGCCTGGAAGTCCCTTCTCCCATAAAGGAAGGTTTAAGAGTAAGACTCAAAAAACAAACAACCCCCCCCACACACACACATACAAATACCTGAAGTTTCCCCAGTTCTCTAGCACCACAGAGAGAATTGAAAGAATATGACTTACACTTCCAGATGGGGTGTCTATCCTCAGCTTCCATTCTTCAGAAAATGCGCATATGTCCATGCTTTCCAAAATAACCAAACAGGACCAAGAACCTGAGGTCAGGTTGAGCACGAAACAGCTTCCTAGCAGTCTGACCTAATGTGACTTGAAAGGTCAGGCCCCAAAAACACACACACACACACACACACACAAAAACACAAACACACACACACACACACACACACATGCGCGTCCACAAAACAAACGAACAAAAAATTGCTCTTCCCAGGTATTAGGGAAAGAGATAGGCTTAAGTACCCTTAAGGTCCCAGCTGGAGAAGAACTTTAGATTAGCAGTTTTTCCTGGTATCAGGGAACCATAAAAATGAAGAGGTTACCCATAAAGAAGGTTAGGGTTGCTCTGTAGACCCTAAAATAGCCAACACTCTGGGTCCTGCTGAATGAATTCGACTCAAGTCTTCTCTCAGCCAAAGAAAGGTGAAGTTTATTAAAAGTTTGCTTGTTTTAGACATAGAGTAAGTTTGTGCTTATGTCATTCTATGGTGCTCTCTCTATTCTATGGCACTCTCACTACTCTACAACACTCTCACTACAGAAGATTGTGGGAGGAATCTAGGAGGGGGACTAGAGGAGGAGTTTATGAGGTCAGTGAGTGATTAATGGTAGGAAGATGATGTAGAGACTACAGATGATGGTGGGCTCGGCCACTTCAAGGGTAGATTGATATTTTGATGGGCTCAAGGGTGGGATATCTAGTAACAGAGGAATGCCACGCAGAGGTTTGGGTCCACAATGTAAGGCTTATTGCCTCACAAATGCCTCATCAAATAAGACAATTTAATCAGAGTTCAAGGGGTGTTCCCAGAGCCTGTACCTCAAGGACTCAAGGAGAGCTCGAGGTGGCTCCCAGAGCCCATACCTCATTAGCTGGAAGCCTGTCTGCTTGATCCCTTTCTCTGTCTCCTTGTAACTTCTGCTTGTAACTTATTTGTATTTTGTTTGTATTCTCTGAATTTCAGGGTGCTGACCTTTTTCCCCTGAAGTTGGTAAATGACATATATTTGATTAAAGCAAGATTGTTAACCCATTTTGAGCTGCTTTCCTTTAGAACAGCAGATCTAAGAAGCTGTGTTGGCAACCACCCTGTATATGTTGGGTTTCTTGCTGTTACAAATGCTGTCACAAACAGGATCTGCAGATTAAAAGGCAAGTATGGGGCCTGGCATGTTTGTTTGTTTCCCAGTTGTGGTAGTTGTGACTCTGTGGAGCCATGGAACAGGACAGAAGAATGGCTTGCATGCTGACCTTGCTGAGCTGAGAGCAGGAATGGTGAACTGCCTGCATCAGAACTGGGGCCCAAAGGCAGAAATAGCAGCCTCCTGTAGGAGCAGAAGGAACCCAGGATTCAGAATTCAGCCGCAGGAAAAGATAAGTACTTTGAGGCAAGGCAGGAACACTGAAGGTGTTTTTTCTCTGCATCCCACAGTTTGGGACCCAGGGGAAGGATGGACTTGTGTCTATGGTGTGTGGGTTGAAGGGCCATGGACCTGCAATGACACCACCCTGTTGGTTTTGTTGCCCAGCCACCTTTGAGGACTTAGAAGCAGGGACTGGAGCAGTGTGAGGTGAAGGACACCCAACCCCCTCCCTCCAAGAGAACTTATTTGGACATTTTTGTTTTGGATTTAAGAGATGTTAATGCAATGTACTTTGTGTGTGTTTAAGGCCCTGTGGCCACTTTGGTAAAAGCTGTTACCTTGCAAATATGATGTCTTTATTTTGGGAGGATTATGTTGTACCTAAAAGACATTAATGCTAATTCAAATGTAGATTGCCTATGCTCTGGGCATAAAAGATCTTGGGGCCCTAAATGTACTTGGAATGTAAAATTAAGATCTTCCCTGCCTCTAGACCCTTTGATAACCTTAAGTGCAACTCCCTGGGAGGAGGCTTGTTTTTCAGGACATACTTTGTATTTGGGCAGTGGGTCAAGGGGTTTGTGACATTCTCTGAGCAAGGAGAAGGCTGTATAAACCCTGATGTAAGGCTCTGTTTTGGGGCTAACTTTGAGAAGTGTTATGTGATTTGACCAGATGAGACTGGGCAGCCATTGAGCCCTGGCTTTGAAAATCCAGATGTTGAAGCTTCCCTCTCTGGTAACTGACTAGGTATTGATGTAATGTTCAAGAGAGTTGAAGGCCAGTCTGCTTGATCCCTTTCTCTGTCTCCTTGTAACTTCGGCTTGTAACTTCTTTGTATTTTGTTTTGTATATATAAACCTATATACAAACACACGTATAAGGACAAATGTAATATATACGTATGTAGACACAAACAAAAGTATTCTTATGTAGAGAACACTCATACAAAGATGTTTACATCCATATATAAATAATTAAATACTCATAGGGATAGACCTGTATGCATATGTGAGAATATACATGCTTAATATATGTATGAGTTATTGTGAGTGTTGGAAAGTGTACAGACAAGTATGGAGAAATAATAAATATATAGGAATGAATCTATATGAACAAGGATACATTTATACATGTGTGTGTCAGTGAGTATTCACATGCATGTGCAAAAACTGAATTATAAATGAATCCAGACACTCACTCTTTTCTTCTTTCCTGCACACTTACCCAAATACTAGTAGGACATATACATACACAGATGTTTACATCCATGTATAACTAATTAAATACTCATAGGGATAAATGTACATGTACGAGGATACACATATATGTTTGTGTGTCACTGTGTATGCACATACACATGCAAATAGAGAATGATACCTGTATCCAGATACTCACTCTTTTCCTCTATTCTGCACACTTAACCAAATATTAGTCAAATAATCAATATTTTTTAACTGAACTGAGTTGAAATCACTGAAATGCCCATGCTGTTGATGCTTGTGGGGGCATCTCTCAACAATCATTGTTGGAAAGTCTCAGCCTTCTGGGGGCCGAGTCAAGATGGAGGAGAAGAAACAGGACTTCCATGGGACTCTGGCTCCCACCTCCCACAATTAATGTAAAAAAAATAACTGCAGACAAAACTTTGGAGGAATAGAACCCACAAAATGACACAGAGAAGCTAACCTCCCATTGAGGACAGCCAGGCAGGCCCGAAGGTATTGGCCAGAGCAGTGCTCTGGGAGCCGACCCCAGTCCCTGCTTGAGCCAGAGGTCTTAGCCTCAGAGCACCCTGAGCAGCCGCTGGCCGGAGGAACTTCAGATCACCAGGAGCTATGGCTGTTTCTAGTATTATCAACCCATAGATGCCAAGGACAAACTGAAAGGTCAGTGCAGTGTGGACTTTGGGACCTGGGAATTCGGAGTGCATCAGCTTTTGCCCACAGGGCAAGAAGCCACTGAGACACTGTGGCAGTGCAGCCACGGCCATGTGGCAGCTTCAGCTCCTGGCCTGCAGATTGTAGGGAGACCAAGTGACCAGTCTGAGGGTAATCGCTCTTGCTTTAACCTTCTTGGATCTGGATTGCGATCAAGGGTGGAGGTCCTGGTGGGTTTGACCAGCTTGCCAGAGCCTGTGAAGGCTTCAGAGGGGACACCCAACTAAAACCTTTGGCAGCTAAAAAAACCCCAGCATTTGGGATGAAGCTACCCTCTCTGGTAGCAGAGTCCTACTGTAGCAAAAAGCTCAAAAGTCAAGTAATTGAGTGGCAACATAAGCAGGCAAAGAAAGAAAACCAAGCAGAGCAACTCAACTTTACACTCATATTATGGGGCAAAAAGGATCAAAGCATGGAACAGGAGGAAGACAGTGAAGTCAGAATTCCTGCACCAAAAGCTTCCAAGAAAATAAGACCTGGTTACAAGCCATAGAGGAGCTTAAATAGGATTTTCAAAACCAAATAAGAGAAGTGGAGGAAAAACTGGGAACAGAAATGAGAATGATTCAAGAAAATTATGAAATGAGAATCTAGAGCCTGAATAAAGAAAATAACACCTTAAAAAATAGACTACCTCAAATGGGAAAAGGGGCTCTAAAAGGCAATGAGGAGAAGAATGCCTTAAAAAGCCAAATTTTCCAGATGGAAAAAGAATCTCAAAAACTCACTGAAGAGATTCTTTCCTTCAGAATTAGATAGGGGCAAATGGAATCTATTGACTTTAGGAGAAATCAAGATACTATTAAACAGATCCAAACAAATGAAAAATAGAAAATAATATGGTATATCGCATTGGGAAAACCACTGACCTAGAAAATAGAGGCAGGAAAGATAATTTAAAAATTATTGGGCTACCTGAAAACCATGATCATAAAAGGAACCTAGAAATCATTATTTTAGAAATTCTCAAGGAATATGGCCCTAATGATTCAGAACCAGAGGGAAAAATAGAGGTTGAAAGAATCCACCAATCACCTTCTGAAAAAGATCCCAAAAAGAAAACTCCTAGGAATATTATAGCTAGGTTCCAGAATTCCCAGATCAAGCAGAAAATATTACAAGCAGCCAGGAAGAAACAATTTAAATATTGTGGATTTTCCACTATGAGGATTACCCAGGATCTGGCAACTTCTACACTGAGGAGTCAAAGGGCTTGCAATACGATATTCCAGAGGGCAAAGGAGTTGTGATTAAAACCACGAATCGCCTACCTAGCAAAACTGAGTATCATGTCTCAGGGGAAAATATGGTCATTCAGTGGAAAAGAGGATTTTCAAGCATTCTTGATGAAAAAAACAGAGTTGAATAGAAAATTTGACATTCAGATACAAGAAGCAAGAGAAGCATGAGAAGTTAAAAGAAATCATAAGGAAATAAATGAAGTTGAATGATTTACATTCCTACATGGAAAAACGATAATTGTAATTTATGAAACTTTTCTCAGTATGTGAATAATTTAAAGGTATATATATATATATATATATATATATGTCTATATAGGAGGGTGTATGGGCGTATTTATATATATGTGAATGTGTGTATATATGTGTACAGGTATACATAGATAGAGGGCACAGGACCAATTTAAAAGGAAGGGATGATACTTAAAGGGTGAAATTAAGAAGTGAGACAGGAATATAATGAGAGGAGAGGGGGAGAGACAGAATGGGGTAAACTGTCTCCTATAGAAGAGGCAATGGAAAAAGGTCACAATGCAGGGGAAGAACAGGAAGGCAAAAGGGAATAAGTCAACCTTGTTCTCAGTGAATTTGGCTTAGGGAGGGAATGACATACACACTAAATAGGGTATCTCATCCTACAGGAGATTAGGAGGGAAGGGGATGAGAGGGGAGATGATAGATGGGAGGGCAGGTTTGGAGGGAGGGAAGTTGGAAGCATCCACTTTTCAAAAGGGATGGGATCAAAGTAGAGAATAGAACAAATGGGAGGTGGGATAGGACGGAGGGAAATATAGTCAGTTTTTTACGATATGTCTACTAAGGAAATGTTTTGCATAGCTACACATGTACAATCTATATTGAATTGCTTATCATCCCAGTAAGGGTGGGTGACAAGGGAGGAATGGAATGAATCTGGAATTCAAAGTGTTAAAATCAAATGTTTAAAATACATACATACACACACACACATATATATACATATACGTATGTATGTATATATATGCTATTATCAATATTATTTTACATGTAACTGGGAAATAAGATATATAGGCACGGGGGCATAGAGATCAATCAAGCCCTCCTGGAAAGTCAGAGGGGCATGGGAAAGATATGGAAGAGAGCAGATTGGAGGAGGGGATATCCAGTGGGATCGCTGTTTTTGGGTGGTGGATAGGAGAAAAACAGGGAGAAAATTTGTAACTTACAATCTTGCAGATATGAATGATTCAAACTAGAAGTTAATAAAGCATTTGATACATATAATAAAAGAAAGTCTCAACTTTCTACTGGCAGAGAAATGATGTCATCATAGCAAAAATTTCTTTGAAATATCAATATTCTCCTGGCCTAGCAGAGAAGTCATTGAGTAAGAAACCAGATGTCTTTCTGGAATGATTTTGGATTTCCACTTTTCTTTTCTTGAGGATTTGGTTAAAACTTGGGTGTAATTTTTCTTCTAGATAAACCACAGAATATGGTACACTACTTCATAGAAGATTTTATTTCATTTTAGGAGTACTTTTGAAACAGCTAAGAGACATCCAGTCTTCAATATTACAGCTGGATGGTATGACCTCCAAGCAAGTGTTTCAAAGTACCTACAATTCACGTATATATTGATTTACGTGAGGATGTATGTGTATGTGTGTGAATAAGCATATAAATTTATATACTAACATATATCAGCACAAATGTAATCTATATATGCACACACACACACACACACACACAAAGGAATACTTTCATGAGAACGAGAATTTTAGATCTTCCTTGCCCCTAGGGCCTTTGACAGGTATAAGTGTACCTG
>NW_027186293.1:0-1141 GCF_028583685.1 Petaurus breviceps papuanus | reverse complement strand
TTGATCCTGTCCCTTTTCAAAAGTGGGTGCTTCCAACTTTCCTCCTCCCCAGCCTGCTGTCCCTTCCATCATCCCCACTCTCATCCTCTTCCAGCCACTCTCCTGTAGGGTGAGATACCCTATTCAGTGTGTATGTCATTCCCTCCCTAAGCCAAATTCAATGATAATAAGGTTGACCCATTCCCTTTTGTCTTCCTGTTTTTCCCTTCCATTGTGACCATTTTTCCTTGCCTCTTCTATATGAGACAGTTACTCCATTCTATCTCTTCACATCTCCTCTCATTATATTCCTCTCTCACCTAGTAATTTCGTCTTTTAAGTATCATCCCTTCCTATTAAATTGGTCCAATGCCCTCTATCTATGTATACTTGTACACATACATACACACATTCACATACCGTGTTTCCCCGGTAATAAGACACTGTCTTATTAATTTTTTTGGACAGAAAAACACCAGAGGGCTTATTTTCAGGGGAGGGCTTATTTTAATGAATATTGACTGCAATTTTAATAAACAAGTAAATGTGAACCAAAAAATGTACCTTTATTCAATAAGGAAATCACTGGGGAAGAACAGGATGATGCACTCACTGCTGCAGCTCTGATTAGATGCAGCTTGGAGCGCGGTGTGCATTTCACCGGGGGTGGGGTATGGTGCATACTGAGGGTACCGCAATGTAGCGTGTAGCGCAGGGGATCACCTTCACTACAGTAGCAATCTCAATAGGGAGTATTTTGGGGGGAGGGCTTATTTTAGAGGAATCTTACACAGTAAGGGGAGGGCTTATTTTCAGGATAGGTCTTATTATCGGGGAAACATTGGTATGTATCCATATGCCCATACACCCTATTATATAGACATGTATGTATGTATGTATGTATGTATGTGTGTGCGTGTGTGTATATATATGTATGTATGTATATTTCCCTTCCATCAACTATTGTCATACTGAGAAAAGTTTCATAAGTTAAAATTACCGTTATTTTCATGTGGGAATATAAATAGTTCAACTTTGATAAGTTCCTTATGATTTCTTTTCCCTGCTTACCTTCTCATGCTTCTCTTGCTTCTTGTATCTGAATGTCAAATTTTCTATTCACCTCTGGTTTTTTCATCAAGAATGCTTGAATTTCTTCTTT
>NW_027186292.1:0-29096 GCF_028583685.1 Petaurus breviceps papuanus | reverse complement strand
TTTTTTTGCTTTTGGGAGGGGAGAAGGTAGGGCAATTGGGGTTAAGTAACTTGCCCAAGGTCACATGGCTAGTTTTTGTGTGTGTGTGTGTGTGTGTGTGTGTGTGTGTGTGTATTAAATGTCTGAGGCTGGATTTCAACTCAGGTCCTCCTGACTCCAGGTCCAGCGCTCTATTCACTGTGCCATCTACCTGCCCCTTCCTTTTAGATTTAATAAATGAATACCACAACCTGGAAATACTTGAACACTTCAGGATTTTGTGATTTTGTCACTGTGGACAGAAATTCCTGCCTGCCATGATCCCAGCTCCCAATCCTACAGTTTGCTGTCGGGGGGGGGGCAGGCTGGGACCCCAAAAGGCAATACTTTTTGTGGCAGCCTTCTGATTATGAGAAGTTAGTCTCATTCTTAGATGACAGATACACATAATTCATGGACAGGTCTTTTTACTTGGTTGTGCCTTCCCAAGAGGCAGGTGTACAGTCCAAAGTGTGCTGGCTTTAGAGACAGAGGAACCAAGGTCCTCAGGTAAATCATTTTAGTTCTGTGTATTGGCTTCTTCATCTAGAATATGAGGAAGTTGGACTCAGCCTGGATGGTACCTTCCAGCCACCAGTCCATGACCTTCTAGTCCCAAGGAAACTCTCTGGGCCTGAGGAAGTGTGAGAGTTAGGTTCTGGATTGTTATGTTGCAAGTCTTTAAGGGAGAAGTAAAAGTGTTAGTCTGAATGGCATGTGAGTGGAAACTCATTAACACCACAGGGAAAGGCAAGAGGAAGAAATGGGATTATCCTGAAAGTTGTCAAGAGGAAAGTGTGACATTATCCCTTAGGATAAACCATACCTTGCCTCTGTTGGGCATTTATAGCCCCAGCCCACCTTTGCAGACTGACTTTACATTTCTCCACTTCATTTACTCCCTGTTCCAGCCAAGCAAGTCTGTTGCTGCTCTAAGTTGATGTCCCATTTCCACTCTCCCTGCCTCTGCACCCACTGTCCCCTATGCATGAATGCCTTCCCCAGTTATCTCTGCCTCTCAGACCTTCAAGCTCCCATCAGCATTCACACAATCACCACCTTACAACCTTTAATGGTCCCCTCAGTTCTTAGAGGCTTGCCTACAATTAGGAGGTACTTGCTATCATAGTACATAAAGCACTGAGATTGGAACCAGGTGTCCCAGGTTAAAATTTTGCCAAGGACAGTTGCCAGTTGTATAATATGGGCAAGTCACTTATTCCCTCACAGACTCAGTTGTCTTATCTAAAAAATGGGAACGGTAACACTTGCACTATCTACTTCACAGTGTTGCTGTGAGTAAAGAACTTTTGCAAACTCTTAATAGTTCTAATAATGTGATGTTGCTGTGAATAAATTTATGCAGATATCAAACTTTAGGGTCAACACATTATTGGGTAAACAATGACCTATCTATCAGTCTCTCCATCTGTCTACTTTTGAAAGGTTTCTGGAGGGCAAGGATCATGACTTAAGTATCTTTGCAAACCTCACCCTCACCGCTACCGTCCGGTTTGATAAATGAATGAATGACTAAGTAGTTTACATTTCAAGGACGATGTATGAAGTAGGGGAGTCTGGGAAGCAATTTCTCCAGACCTTAAGAATAACATCCTTCAAATTCCACAAAGAATGAATTTTAGATTTCCCCCCCCCCTTATACATTTTTATTATAACAAAGGCTTTCTAACCCTTTTTGCTGGTCTTGTGGCTACCCAAGGTGGAGGCAGAGGGCAATGATGTCGCATGTGGAATTGTCCGGAGTTTTAAAAACAAAAGACTGGGACCGAAAGAGATGCAACAGCCGTTGAGGGCTATCTCTTTCCCAGTCTGTATTGCGATTAGTTTTGGAACACCTGGGTGTGGTTCTGTGGGTTTGTCTTTGTAGATTTTATGCCAAGTCCCAATTCAGTGCTTGGATTACAGGGAGAAACAGAGGGATAAAGATTCCCTGGGATCCTTACAGATTAGTCCAGGGGCCTGGAGGAGGTGTGCTGTGGACCGATTTATCCCATGTAAATGTAGGCATGAGAATCACTGCAGTTTCAACGATGCTGTCTCATCTAGTTGTGAGTAAACTTGCTTATGTTTAGCCCTCATTTTGTGGAAGATGGGAGGTCTGTTACAAAGTGCTGACCTTCTAGTTAACTCTTTCTCTGAATATAGAGTCATGGCTACAAGATTGGAGTGAGAGGAGAGAGACTCCAGCCTAAAAGTGGTTTTTGCCTTGGGAAGAGCTAAATACAGAAATTGAGTGAACTGTGCTATTTGCTCATCTAATTAAATTGTGTGTTTTTAAAATGACCTTCAGTAAAGTTAGATAAATGAAGCAATACAGAGAGGGCAAATGAAGCTGGAGGCTGAGTCGGAGATCCCATAAATCAGTTCCTAGATTTATCAGTTACATAATAGTGGGGACACTGCTTGGATGATTAGTAGCTATGTGACCTTAGGTCCTGATGCTGTAAGAGACTCAGACTACTATATTTTCTTTAGTTACACTTTATATGATGGTTAATTTCCAGAAGCAAAGACCATCTAATATTTGCCTACTTTCTGTTTTCCATGGAATTGGGGGTAGTTTGGCAATATAAGTTTACACGCAATGTCATTTCAGCTAGTTGGACTGTTTCAACCTCTTTCATAGCCAGGTCCTTCACAAGAGCTGCTGACCTTTGGAAACACTGTCTGGCTTCACTTTCTAATGTCTTGTTGTCTTTCCCCTCGTGGAAGGAGGAGGGAGTTGATGCCAGGGACATAAACCAAATAGCCACAGAGAGGAAATGAAAAGGCGGCAAGTTAGAGCATCCATGGAATGACTTTTGGGTCAACAGACCTTGAGGAGTGGACATTTTAAAGCAGGAGATGAAGATTTGCAACTCCAGCTGTTTTCTTTAAATTTGAAGACCAACCAGTTAAAAACCAAATTAAGCACTTTGCATATTTTCACCAAATATTTGGTCATGTTTTGTGCTTTTTAGAAGCTATCTTAATGGACTTTATCCTTTCTAAGCATACTCTCCAAAATGAAGGAGACTTGATAAATTAATATCTCTTTTTAAATTTTAAAAGCTGGCACTATCTCGATGATTTTGTCAGGGTAGTGAACTCCCAGTATGCAAATCCCTTTCACTTATATAGTCAAAGAACTTGTCTATGTCCTGCACTCTTAGCCTGACCCATTGAGCAGAACTCACTTGCCCAGGGACAAACTAAGATGTATTAGAAATAGGACCTGAAGAAAGGTGTGCTTGCTTTGCTTCCAAGACTGATTGCTCTCCATTCTGTGCCCCCCTGGCCCAGAAGTGATGTACTCACTGCCTCTGCACCAAACAAACCCAAAGCAATAAAATCATTTCAACATTTCACCTCAACCATCAACAAAAATGTCTCATTTTAGATTCTTACTTGGGCCTCTTACAAGACCTACTTGAAAAAAAGTGTTTATGTGGCATTTGTAATATGAACCCATTGAATGCATTTTAAATGTTTTAAGTGGGCATTACTGGAAATATTGCTTTGCAGATGTGTTTATTTAGGTCACTTAGCCCTCAGACTTGTTTCTATAATCAAAGTTAGCATCTGGAGAGAACTCAGAGCAAGAGGCAATTTTCAGTTCCTGAAAAAGAAATCTCTCCCATTTCCTTTAGATATGTCAATGCTCAAGCTGAATCAGGTTAAATAGAAAGCGGCCCTGCATCCACCATCTGCAAACAGCCCTCCCTCACCATGATGCTTTCATATGTAGATGGGATGAAATGAACCAAAGTTGAAAGGGACAGCCTTCAAGAGATATGATCCCATGATCTCTTCCAGCTCAAACACACTTGGGGGCTATGAATTAGGGGAGAAATCATTTGATGAGCATTTACTGCCTTGGGGTACATTAGACTGAGACAGATGCATGGTTCATTCAACAAATGGGTTCTGACTGTTCTTAGCAGAGAAGACCTACCACCCCAAAAGGCTAACACAGGAAGTAGAACATTGACAAAGCACTTAATATCTTTAACTTACATTTTAAAGTTCATATTATACCAGGTAAGTGGGAAATATTTTTTTTCAAAACCTGAAAGATTTGTGACCTCCTGGGTGCAGGTACTCTCTCAATCGATATGAATTGTGATACTGCCACACTTTTAATGGGATGATCTCATGCATTGTAAGAATCAACACAAATCTTAGCTGATGGACAGACAGTTTCAGGGTGATGAGCCCTGACTGGCTTCATTCACCCTACATGGACAATGGATGTCATCACCAGGATCACATTCAAAGGCAGCATGGCCTGAGAGGGTAGACCCATCTCCCATAAGATGCAAAAGCATACAAGAAAGATTTCAGTGGAAGAAGTGAGGACATACTGACTACATTTGGCAGGTTGGAGAATAAGGTAGCAGCTCTTCAAAGGAAACATGGTGTAGTTGTTGGGGCCCCAATTATAGTGTTAGGAAGGCCCAAGTTCAAATCCTACCTGATGTTTGTTTTAGAACCTTGGAGAAGTCACTAACTTTTCTGAGCCTCTTCTGTAAAAAGGTGATAACACTACAGGGGGCTAACTCCCAGGGCTTCTGTGGGATTTAAGGGCAATATTGTATACCGGGGATAGAAATCTGACTTGATTTCATTGTTATAGGAAACTCTCAGATGATTAATTCCTTTTCACTAATGTAGGTCTTTATTACTTATAGTCTTAGAGGGATGTGAGGGGGAGAAAAGAATCCCAGAAACTGAAGCCCTATGTAGCTCCCAGTCATTGAACTGATTGGTTAAGTGCTCAAGTTCATAAAATGAAAATGTGCCAGAGACCCCAAGGCCAGCTCTTCAGTCATTATACCATGCTGTCCTTACATTCTAGTAAGTCACTTTGAAAATCTCAAGTACACGGCAGTAATTTTTGTTACTTTTTCCAGTAAAGCTCAAAATGCTTTAATGATGGCAAGCTTGTTGGTTGATTTTGTTAATTTGTTTCAGTCATGTCCAATTCTTCATGACCCCATCTGGGCTTTTCCTGCTAAGATACTGGAGGAGTTTGCCATTTCCTTCTCCAGATCATTTGACAACTGAGGCAAACAGAGGTTAAGTGACTTGCCCAGAGTCATACAGCTAGGAAGTGTCTGAGGTCAGATTTGAACTCAGGAAGATGAGTCTTCTCAACTCCAGGCCTGGCTCTCTACCCCTTGAACGATCTAGCTGCCTGTGCTTTTGTATTTACTCTCTATTTTTTATCTATGAGATTGAAAGCTCCTTGAGGGCAAAAACTGATGGTTTTTGCCCTTTTTGTATCCCTAACACGTAACACAGTTCTTGGCATGTAGTAGGCACTTATTATATGTTTATTGATTGATTGTTCCCTGACCTTGCCTTCCTTTTCTGTAGTTGACCAGTGTGTTTCCAATACATTCCCAACTGTTTTGTTAGACCCCTCCTCAGGGGAGCTTTAAATGACTAGCTCACTTCCTCATGAAAAAAACTCTGGTTTTACATCTGCCGGTGTTTTCAGTGTCTCCAGCTTGTTCCCCTTAATAGAGATGAGTGAAAAAAATGTAACTTCCCATCTCAAGCAGCATTCAATGAGGGCAGGAAGCCTTTAAGATCTTCCTTTTTCTCAACCCCAAGTCAATGGTCATTTTACTTGTACCTCCAAAGAACTAGAGCAAAGTTCACAACTATGTGAAAACCCTGAGTAAGAAATGTCTACTTTATATGCTCTCCAGATGTTTTCTTTTGCTATCACCTCAAAGACTCCATGGAACCATTTTTAAGGAGCAGGAGCATTGGACTAAACTTTTAGGCCTTGACCACATTTTATGGGAAGCTAATCCAGGCCCATTAGTTGATTAGCGTCTAATCAGAAGGGACTTCATTGGGTAATGAATGCACACTGTAAATGGGAATTGTCGTCATGGGAAGAGTCAATTTGACTTTCCAGTACTCAGTGTGTGCAAGGTTAGCATGTACTTCTCAAAATAATTGCTTCCCTTGACTGGGTTCAGATGGTGCCTCTGATGTTTATGACTCATGTGACCTTGTGCAAATCCCAAGTATGCTCACCCATGAAATGAGGGAGTTGAATTAGTTGACTTCTGAGGTCCCTTCTGACTCTAGTTCCAAGTCCTTATAATCTAGGCTCATATAATCTTATTGAGGTGTGAGGGGGAGAACAGAACCCCAGAAATTAAAACCCCAGAAACTAAGGCTCTATGTAGCTCCCAATCATTGAACTGCTATTTCTTCTAGTCTTTGGAACCTGTGTTTCTTACTGTTCGATAAGTTTCAGCTTTTTCTAGTGGTGATCATCATAAAATTCTTTTGGGGGTCATCACAAGAGAAGTGGGTCCAAAGCAGGACAACCTGAGAAAGCAAATGCATTCATTTCCTTCAGTTTAGCTTGGAGTAAACTATTCCAGCTCCTAGTTCTACCCTCATTAAACCTTTGCTCTTCAAAGTCCAGAGTATTGGGGTACCCCAAGTATAATGTTAGGAGGATTTAAGGAACTCAATAGTTCATTACTTAGTAGCTTCACCTAAAATAATGTGGGGGTGAAAAAAAACAACAGACCAATGAGGTCTGGTTGTTCTGCTGTTTGGGTCATCATGTAATGATACTGCTTGGAACTTATATTGTGCCTTCCAAGGAGTTTACTCATATTGTGTCTGATGCTCTTTAAACATCAACTAGACCCTCATTGTAAGACTCTTTGGAAAGTTAGCCTTTTCATGGTGATATGCTCACGCAAGCTGCAGAGAATGCTCTGAATTAAATGACTTCCTAAATGCTTTGGATGATAACGTGTCTATTAGAATGTCAACCCTTTGAGGGCAATGATTATTTTCAATGTTGTCTTTCTATCCCTAGTGTCTAGCACCATGTCTGGCTCATGAAGGGAATGGGAGCTGGACCTGTGATCTCAGCGGTAGAGACGAACTTCTTCTACCCCAATGAAGATTGGTAATAGGTTGCCAAGAAATTACGTGACTTGCCCTTGGTCACATAGCAGTAGATTTCAAAACCTGCTTAATAAACACTCATTATTTGAGTGAAAGATATACTGATTAAATGATGCATGAAGTGGTCAATAGGGAGCATGACTGTGAAGGATATTGAATAAAAAGACCTAAGTAGGCACGGTTCCTATCTTCCAGGTGATAGCAGTCAAAACCTAGAACGTCTTATGAGTAAATGACTTCAAAATTCTTCAATTTAACAATGGAAAGGGACAGAGTACAATTAAAGTGCATTGGTTAAATGTCAATTTCCACAAAGTCCTTTGCAGAAAGTGGGAATTAGACACACTGTATGGCCCTTGGAAGCTTTGCAGTATAAATCAGCCTTGACATAGATAATGGAATTCCACAAATATTTATTAAGCATTCTGCTAGGCACTGGGGACATAGAGGTAGACAGAGATCCTGTGGTTAGAGACCTTACAGTATAGGATGAAGTAGAAGAAAACACGTAGAAAGCAGATGTTTAATAAATCTTGGCTGTGTGAATTGAATGACTAGACTACAAGGGAGAGAGCAGTGAGTGCAAAGGAGGTGCCCAAACAAGGAGCTGCAAGAAATCAGGGTAGAATGGGGATCATAGAGTAAGAAACACCGAAGCAGGTCCTTGAAGGAAAGGCAGAGGAACTAAGGGCTGTACTGGAGCTAACCTGAATATGCTCTAGAAAGCCTATTGTTAAACTTTCAGCGGGAGACTTTACACCTTGGAAGTTTTGAAAATTATAGAAATAAGGGCTAGATTTATTATTTTGTTGGTTGTTTAGACTTAAGAAAATGATAAGTAAAGTGTTAATAATACAGATTCAACTTAAAAGTGTGTCTTTTATACATTTCTGGGGAGAGTCAGTTGTTAAACATTTACCAGCAGACTAGTAGTAGAGGGGCTTGAATAGTCTACAATGTGAGAGTCTATACCAAGCATGAGGGATAGTATGAGTAAAGGAATAGAGGTGGTGGAGGACAAGGTAAGAGTGGGGAACAGAAGATAGTGCACATTTGATGATCAAAAAATACTAAACATGGAAAGAGGAAGATCTGTAAGATAAGCCTGGAAATGCAAGTTGGAACCTGAGTATATGGAAGGATAAGGAATTTGGAGTCTATTTAGTAGTTAATAGGGAGATACACAAAATATTTGGAGGAATAACATGATTGGAATAATTTTTAGAATTGTTTAAGCAGCAACAGTGATGTTAAAGACAGACTGCTGATTAGAGACAGAAAGACCAGTTACACTATAAGAATGAGTGCCTGAATTCTCTGTGTGTGTGTGGGTACAATACAAGAGAGAAGTAGAAGGTAGAGGACAGATAGAGATATTATATAGGTAACATTGATAAGACTTGGTTGGCAATGAATGGAAAGCCGGGGCAGCATTGAGGAAAGAATTAACAATGGCTTCAAGTCTTTGAGCCTGGGAACCTAGAAGGATGGTATTTCATAAAGAGAAATGCGAAAGATAAGTGACTGAGGAGATTTTAGGGAGAAGAGCAATTCAACACACAAAAAATATCGACAGGCTAGAATGATAGATTAAAAGAAACAAAATGAAATCAAACAGAAAAGTATAAAGTTTTATATTTAAGTACAAATAATCAACTCTTTAAGTACAGGAGCATAGAGAAATAGCCAGATAACATCTAGACTACGTCCAGGAGGAAGGGACCAGAATGATGACAGAATTGAAGATTGTGCCATACAAGATTTGTTGATGGCTCTATCTTGTCTGAAAACATAAGAAGACGATGATAACTCTCTTTAAGTATGGGGGAATTGGATTTTTTTCTATTTGACTCAAAAGGGCAGCACTAGGAACAGTGGGTGAAAGCTACAGGGAAGCTTGATGGAAGGGAGTAGATGGGAAATTTTAGGGTTATCCCAGGTAGAATGCACTGCCTTGGGACATAATAGATATTTTCCTTTCTCTGAATTTTCAAGCAGAGGTTCTGGGGCCATTTATCATGTACAAAGTAAGAGGAGTCTTTGCTTGATAGTTTTGGAGGTTCCTTTCAACTCTGAGGCTCTAATTATGTTGGATAGGGCTTGAGAGGTATTCTTACATCAATCTGTAATCATCAGTGCGGTGCTGATACACTGCTGGGGTCACTAGAAAGGAAGGAGGGGGAATTACAGACATCATATTGTAACTGAAAATCAGGTGATTTCCCCAATGATCCCACCCACACACACCTTGCCAAAATATGTACTTTCCCTGACTCATTGCCATAGCTTACTCAGGAAATACAGCTGCCGATGGCTACTCCTAATGCAAATACTCGGATATTTTAACACTCGGATAAGTCTGGGAGTCGGAGTGTCTCTGTGTGCTCTCCTAAAGCTTTTGTTGCTTCCTTTTTATTTCTCAGCCACTTTTTGAAGATATCACCAAAATGTTTGGTGGGAAGTGGAATTTAGGAGAAGTTTGACAAAAGAGGGGTGAATGGAATAAGTGGTGGAGTTTTAATGATAAGGCATGAGAAGAGAAAGAACCAAGGCAAGATTACAATGTGGAGAAATACCTTTTGAATACATTTGCTTCATAGATTTGCAAGGAAGTGCCTATACAAGAACCCTTCAAAGTAAGGTGACCACCACTAAATATAATGTATGAATATAAAATAGTATGTAATTGAGCCATAAATAAATAGATTTAGAATCTTAAGAATGAAGAAGATAGAAGGAGAAAAATGGAAGGTTATGACTATGACCAGATTTGTCCTGGATCACCTTCATATCTGCCTTCACATTTTCTCTCCAAATGATCTCCTCACATCCCATGGATTCATTCGCCACACTTCTGGAACTATGAATCTAGTTCCTGCTTCCTGACAGTTTTCTGTCTGGGGATATCTGCACTTGGATATCTCATAGGCATCTCAAAGTCAACTTGGCTAAAGTGAAACTCAGTATCTTTCTCTTGAACCCCACCTTGCTTCCTAAATTCCCTACTTCTACTTAGGGTACCACCATCCTTCCAGCCATCCATGATCACAACCTTGTACTCATCCTTAACACTTTCTTCTAACTACAAACCCACTTCCAAAATGTTGGTCAAACTCGTCCATCCCATCTCTCCATTTAAATGATCACTGCCCTGGATCACCACTTGGACTATTACTCTAGAACCCATTTTGGTCTCATTGCCGCAAGTGTCTCCTTCTCCTCTATCCAATTCATTTCCATATAGATGCCAAAGAGATTTGCCTAAAGCATAGATCTAACAATGTTACTCTCTTGCTCAAGAAGATGTTTATTGCCAAATCAGTGACATTTTCTCAATCCTCATCCTTTACAATACTATGGCACTTGACACTCATCCTCTTGTCCTAGAAACCCTCCCCTCCTGGGAATTTCATGACACCATTCTTTCCAGGATAAGCATGTTCAAAAGTGAACTCTAACAGAGCTACTTGCTCAGATATTCTCATAGCTACATTACATGTAACTATTAAAAAAACACAACTGAAAACAATCTACATGTTTAGCAATACAGGAATGATGAGTAAGTTGTGGTATAGTGTTATAGTGGAATATGAAGGTATTTAATATAAATAAAAATGAGGAACAAAATGAGATTAAGAAAAAAGACTTCGTTAAACCCACACTTTCTCAAAAAGAAAAAGGGCAAATGAAAAGGATAGAGTGAACATGCATTATGGCCATTTAAGAGGAAAAGAAAATGAGACCAAATAGTCCAATTATCCCAAAGAAGACATAGATCAAGTGACTAAAAATAATGACCTATTAGCCACTGGAATTCAGTGATTTACTCTATGTAAATAGTTGAAAAGAACATTTAATTGGAAGCATTAATGTTTTAGACACATAAACATATAGATATTTTTGTCAAGAATTATGATTTCATCTGGGTGAGGAGCTCCCTGGTAGGGAAACTAATTTCACTGACATAGATCAGCAACTCATCTATAATGTATAGTGGTATCAGGTGGAAGAATACTATTGGCATCCTCACTAAAAACACATGGAAAGTAGAACTGCTATTGCCAACTCTTGCATTCAGCATAGTCATAGAAATGTAAGCTATAGAAATGAAGCAAGAAAAAGAAATGAGAAGACATCAGCAAAGAGCTTAAAATTATCTGTTGAAGATGTCTTCAGAAATCTAGAAAACATAAGACACATAAAGGCAACAAATAGTTTTTTTTTAGCAGAGTAGGGAGTATAAGATGAATTCTACAAATTATGCCACCAGCAGAAATTTAGGGAAAGCTGATAGACAAACAGTGACTTAAGGAAGATGGTAGAGGAGAAGACAACATTTCCAGATCTCCTTTAATGCTTGTGCCTTCCCTCGATTATTTCCTACTTATCTTGCTTATAGCTTGTTTGTATATTATTGCTTGTAGGTCAACTCCCTCCATTAGATTGCATACTCCTGAAAAGTAGGGACTCCAGAGAGTAATGAAAAAAAAAAAAAACCAATTATTTTCTCTGTATCCCTATTACTTAGCCCAATTCTCAGAACATAGTGTTGGGTGAGGTGTAGGGAGAGCTTAGCTCTTTCTTTTCATTCCCCATCCCAAAAGAACACTAGAGATGCTAACAAGGAGCAGCACTATCAGAAATCCTCCAAAGAAAGTTTTTTTCTAAAAGAAAAAAATGTTTTCTGATGGAAATAAGTTACAAATTAAAAGCCGCAGCAGAGTAAAAACAAAACCTCTAGAAAAAGTATTCCAGCAGCACTAAGAAGACCCTGGACATGAAACTATGACTAAAGAACAAATGAATATGAAGACAGTGAAGTAGTTTAAGAAAGGAAATGGGCAAACTTTCACCATATTGAATCCAAAAGGAACTAGCTTAACTAAGAAATCACAGAAAAATGCAATGATGAAATTCAACAGTTTATAAATAAATATCTATGGAAACTATCAACAATAGACTGAATGAAAAACAGAAATTTTTTCACCAGATGCAAGAATGGCAGAAACAACAAAAGAACCAGCAATGAGCTCATAAAAATACAAAAATGGGAAAAGATTTGGAGTCTGTGCACACAAAAGTGCCAAATTTGGAAGACAGAGTAATGAGAAAGAAAATTTCAAATAATCATACTTTCCACAAGCCATTAGGAAGATAAGAATCTGATCGTGCTTTTAAAGGAAATAATGCAAGAAAATTTCCCAGAAATATTGAAAAAGAGAGAGAGGCAGTGTTGCATAATGGGTAGGGAGTTAGTCTTGGAGTCTGGGGGAGCTGGGGTCATGTCCCTCCTCTGACACACACTGACTGGCTATGTGACCCTGGACAAGGCACTAAAGGATCAGAGCAATCTCTAAGACTGTAGCTTACAGAGAATCTGTATTAGCCAAAGTTCCTCACTGGGAACTCCCTACAATGAGGGTGTCAAAGGTAAAAAAAAAAATTTTTTTTTTGAAAAATAAAAGACAATGTAATTCATCAGGATTGGCAGGACACCAACAGGGATAACCTACCAGTTTGGTTCTCCCAGGCATATCATTGTCAAACATAAATGTCAAATGTCAAGAAGGGAAATGTTACATATATATATATCTCACCAATTTGAATTACACGGGATTTTTCTAACCTGCTTCAGTCCACCACTTCTTGGATTACTTCCCTTTTTCTGCCTTGGCATCCTTTAAATAATGACAACAACTCTATCCCTACAATGTCCTTCTCCAATTATTGTGTACCTACCCAGAACCTCCTTGGAGGAACTGAACCATACTCACGCCTCACCCTGCTCAGCCCTTGTCTTTAGATCATTTTTCCATCTTGCCTCCCTTTGGGTACTTGCTCTCCCTCCCACATTTCAGCTGCCATTTTCATGTTTTGTCTTCTCCCATTAGAAGAGACAAGCAAACAACTGTATACAGACAAGACGAATACAAGATAAATAGAAGACCAATTGGAGATAATCTCACAGCGAAAACACTAATATTGAAGAGGTCTGGGGAAAGGCTTTCCAAAGAAGGTGGGATTTCAGCTGAGACTTGAAGGAAGCCAAGAGATGAGAGCAGGAGGGAGAGATTTCTAGGCATGGAGGACAGTCAGTGGAAATGCAGAGACCAAAGATGGAGGGTCTTGTGAAAGGAACTGCAATAAGGCCAATGTTATTAAATCTCATAGTATGTGCAGGGAAATAAAGTAGGGGAAAACAGAGAAGATAGGAAGGAATCAGGTAACATATGAAGGGCTTTAGAAGCCAGATTTTACATTCAGTCCTAGAAGTCAATGGAGTTTGAATAGGGGAGTGACAAGGTCAGACCTATTTTTCATTCATAGCTCCTTTATTTGAAATATCAAAAGATCTATAAACAATGTTTTTGTCTAAGAATTGGTGAGTTATTTGAATTCATATTTATCTATTGATCACACCTGTGATTCTATTCTATTAGCTAAAGTAACTTCTGCTGTGGACATTTTCTCTGCCCATGATGATTAGCACCTTCTCTAAAATTCATGGTCATTGAGAGTATCTGGGGCACAGAGGGGCAATAACTTTTTCAGGTTCCCATGAAGGAAATACTCATCAAGGACAGAATTTGAACCCAGGTCTTCTTGGTTTGAGACCAGGTCTCTATCCACTATGATTCATATCTCTTAGCTAAAAAATATAATGGTATATTAATGTAATAGAAGATTGTTGCACCATGAATATGACACTAAGCAAAGAACAAAGAGATATGAAAAAAAACTTAAAAGGAGAGATGCAAGGTGAGATCAATCCAAAATGAAGATCAGAACAAATATTTGTAAAAGGAACAATAAAGACAGAAGAATTTACAAATTCACAGGCAGATTAAGATGACATAGGGCTAATGGAATGCTTCATTTTTATTTTGTTAAAAAATGCATTACGCTGCTGCTGTTGCCAGTACTTTAAATTTTTATGTATTATTTGGACATTCTCTCCATAGTTCTTTTGATCATTTCTTCATTTGTATTTATTATGTGTGTCATTGTTTTCTCCTTCCCTCCTCTATGACAGTGAGGTGACCCTGGGCTCTCAAAGTCTCAAACCATTCCAATTTTTACCAAATGAGAAAGGTACCGAGTAAAGGACCAGGGATGCAGCTGCCATATTCAAGATTCATCACTAATTTGATCAGAGGGTCAAGAATGTTTTGACTACAATTGCTCCCAAAGACCTTTTGCTCAGTTATAGAGGGACTAAACTGAAGTTGGAGTTGGGGAGTCAGGAGGAAGCACCTATATTGAAGAAATCAGGGTAAGGCAGTGTGATGTAATGGCAGATTGCAAGACTAAAGTCAAAAAGCCCTGGGTTCAATCCTGTCTCAGATATTCACCACTGTAACGGTTTTCCTTGTGTCCCTTGAACTCTCTAAGCCACAGTTCCTTCATCTGTCAAACAAGGGGATTGGAGTCAATGACTTCTGAGGTCTCTCCCAGATCTAAATCTATGTTCTTTAATTTATTGATGATATTATTAAGTTTGCCGCTTTAAGAGTATGTTTAAATAATAAATAAATTATACTCATACTTTGAATTTTGTAGTTTTGAAGAGGCCTTTATTTTCTTTAATGTTATTGTACAATTGTGAGCAAATCTAAGTATCTGTGCTAGCAGCTGTCCTGGGTATGCCAGTGTGATTGCTGCTACAATTGTTCAGAGAGGGCAGCCCTGCATAGCAAAGTCAGCAGGGAGCACAGCCATACAGTGCATTGACTTCCTAGATGTTCATGAGATGGGCAGGTCAAGGAAGAGATGCATGGATGACTGAAGAGGAACATAATTTGTGTCCAGCAATGGTGTGTGCATGATTAGTGATGTGAAAGGTAACAGAACCTATTCATTGCATGGTAGAGTTGACTTTTTTTTTGCCCACCCCAGATATCATTAAACTCCAGGCAAAGAACTGGTTTATTCCACTGTCCAGGAAAACACAGGACCAGATCTTTGGGGTTTAAGTTCCATTTTTAGAGGTTCATAACCCAGTTGGCATAATATACTTCCTAAATGTTCAAAGGTAAAGCTCTGGATGCCTGGACCCAGAGTAGAATGAAACTGAGCTCCCAGATAATGGAGATATGTCAGGCATAGAAATGACATGTCTTCACATACATTGCAGTCCAGTGACGATCAGATAATCTATTTACAATTCAATGTCACGTTATTTCATGGCACTTTCTAAAAATAAAAACATTCCATTGTTTCACAGTAAAGTTTCTCCTTAACTTTTCGTCCTTGTGCCCCTTGCTGGATTCCCTGAGATGTGTCCCATTCTTAGCCCTCCTGAGCTCCAACTGGAAGGCCCCCTCCTTTGCCCCATTACTTAGATTTTGTGTACACCATCACGACTTCTCAGCCCCATTAGTGCATGCCCACACACCAGTTTATATTTAGCAAGCCTATTTTGACCCTAAACAGGTGTTGTAGTTATGGAGAGATTAGCACTAATGGAGCAGATCAGTAGAGGAACTCTTTGCCAGATGCTGAATGGCCTCCTAAGATCTCCTTAATGTGTTCAACTAAAGAATTTCTTAATATATACAACCTCATAGAATGTCCCACATCCAGAATGTCAGCGAGATATATGAAACCCAATAAGTTTCTAAATTCATTGTTTTAGTAAGACTGTTTTCTACTTCTTTCATAGCCATTCAGTTAATAAACACTTATAAAGTGCCTCCTATATGCCAGTCAGTGTGCTAAGTTCTGGGATGTAGTGAAAGGCAAAGGATGGTTCCTGCTCTCAAGGCACTCATAATAGAATGGAGGAGAAAACACACAAACATAGATGCACAAACAAGCTATCAAGAGGACAAACAGGAAATAAGCAACAGAGGGAGAGGATTAGAATTAAAAGGCACTGGAAAATGCTTCTTGTAGAAGGCAAGATTTTTTTCTGGGACTTCGAAGAAGCCAGGAGGTTTTTCTCATCTTAAAGTTGTGAGGATGCTGTTTTTTTTTTTAACCCAAATATAAGGCTTTACATTTGTTCATATTAAAATCAATCTTAATTCTTCTTTGGCTCCTTTTAATGCTTATCCTCAAAGTTTCTGCCATTCAATAAAACTTCTTGTACATAAAAGGACACAGTCAGGGTGATTGTTTTACATTTGCACTCTGATCACTCAGACACCTAACTTTGCACATCAATGAATTCATTTTCTACATCTTTAGACTCTGATGAACATTTTCTTGCCTTTAGAAATGTATTAAACGGGAGGGGGGGGTGGAGTCAAGATGTTGGAATAGAAGCAGGACCTCCGCTGGGCTCCAGCTTCCACCTTCCCCAAGCCATGTAAAAGGGGACTCTAAACAAACTTTGGAGCTGCAGAACCCATAAAATGACACAGAGAAGCTAAGCTCCCGCTGAGGACAGCCCGGCAGGCTGGCAGGAATCGGCCAGCGCAGCGCTCTGGGAGCCAAGCCCAGCCCCATGCCGAGGCTTTAGCCCCAGGGTTGGCCTGACCAGCTGCCAGCTGGAGGAACCCCAGATCAACAAGAGCTGTGGCTGTTTCCAGATTTATCAAGACATAGAGGTGAAGGACAAAGTGAGAGGTCAGTGCAGTCTGGACTTTGGGACCCAGTAAGTGGGAGTACATGGCTTTTTCCCTCCTGAGCAGAGCCAGCCAGTGCCATGTGGCAGCTTCAGCTCCTAGCCTTCAGTGTGTAGGGGGACCAAGCACCAGTCTGAGGGGTAATTGCTCATGCTTTAACCTTCTTGGATCTGGATTGCAGTCTAGGGTGGAGGTCCTGGGGTGTGGCCAGCTTGCCAGAGCATGTGGAGACCTCAGAGAGGGCACCCATCTAATACCTCCGGCAGCTGAGAAAACCCCAGCGTTTGGGATAAAAGTTCCCCTGTCTGGTAGCAGAGCCCTACTGTGGCAAAAAGCCCAGGGGTCAAGTGACTGAAGGGTGACATGACCAGGTAAAGGAAACAAAGTAGACAGAAGATTCCAACATTAGACTCCTATTTGGGGGACAAAAAGGAGCAAAGCATGGAACAGGAGGAAGACAGTGAAGTCAGAACTCCTGCACCAAAAGCTTCAAAGGAAAATACGAACTGGTTAGAGGCCATAGAGGACCTTAAGAAGCAGATAAGAGAAGTGGAGGAAAAATTGGGAAGAGAAATGAGAATAATGCAAGAAAATTATGAAATGAGAGTCAACAGCCTGACTGAGGAAAATAACACCTTAAAAAGTAGACTAACTCAAATGGCAAAGGAGGCTCAAAAAGGCAATGAGGAGAAGAATGCCTCAAAAAGCCAAATTTGCCAAATGGAAAAAGAATCTCAAAAGCTCACCGAGGAGAATCATTGCTTCAGAATTAGATTGGAGCAAATGGAAGCTAATGACTTTATGAGAAATCAAGATGCTGTTAAACAGATCCAAACAAATGAAAGGTTAGAAGGCAATGTGAAATATCTCATGGGAAAAAACACTGACCTGGAAAATAGATCCAGGAGAGATCATTTAAAAATTATTGGACTATCTGAAAGCCATGATCAAAGTAAGAACCTAGAAATCATCCTCCAGGAAGTTCTCAAAGAAAACTGACCTGATATTTTAGAACCAGAGGGTAAAACAGAGGTTGAAAGAATCCACCAATCACCTCCTGAACAAGATCCCAAAAAGAAAACTCCTAGGAATATTATAGCCAGGTTCCAGAATTCCCAGATTAAGGAGAGAATATTACAAGCAGCCAGGAAGAAACAATTTGAATATTGAGGAAACACAATCAGGATAACCCAGGATCTGGCAGCTTCTACACTGAGGGATAGAAGGGCTAGGAATATGATATTCCGGAGGGCAAAGGAGCTGGGATTACAACCAAGAGTCACCTACCCAGCAAAACTGAGTATCATGTTTCAGGGGAAAATGTGGTCATTCAGTGGAATAGAGGACTTTTAAGCATTCTTGCTGAAAAGACCAGAGCTGCATAGAAAATTTGACATTCAGATACAAGAAGCAAGGGAAGCATGAGAAGGTAAACAGGGAAAAGAAATCATAAGGAACCTATCAAAGTTAAACTATTAACATTCCTACATGGAAAAACAATAATTGTAACTGATGAAACTTTTCTCATAGTTGAAGGGAATATAAATATATATATATGTATATATATATATATATATATATATGAGGGTATATGGGCATATGAATACATATGTGAATGTGTGTATATATGTTTACAGGTATACATAGATAGGGCACAGGACCAATTTAACAGGAAGGGATGATACTTAAAAGGGGAAATTAAGAGGTGAGAGGAATATAATGAGAGGAGATGGGGAGAGACAGAATGGGGTAAACTATCTCATATAGAAGAGGCAAGGGAAAATGGTTACAATGGAGGGGAAGAATAGGAAGGCAAAAGGGAACGAGTCAACCTTATTCCCCTTGAATTTGGCTTGAGGAGGGAATGAAATACACACTAAATAGGGTATCTCACCCTTCAGGAGAGTAGTGGGGGAAGGGGATGAGAGGGGGTATGATGGAAGGGAGGGCAGGATGGGGGGGAGGGAAGTTGGAAGCACCCACTTTCGAAAAGGGACAGGATCAAAGTAGAGAATAGAACAAGTGGGAGGTGGGATAGGAGGGAGGAAAATATAGTCAGTCTTTTACAATATATCTACTATGTTATTGTTTGGCATTAGCCACACATGTACAACCTATACTGAACTGCTTATCTTCCCAGTAAGGGTGGAAGACAAGGGAAGAAGGGAATGAGATTGGAGGAGGGGCTATCCTGTGGGACTGTGGGGCGGTGGGTAGGGGAAAAAAAAGGGGAGAAAATTTGTAACTCAAAATCTGGCGGAAATGAATGATGTGAACCAGAAGTTCATAAAGCATTTAAAAAAATTAAAAAAAGAAATGTATTAAACAAAGAGACAGTCTGAACAGTGATGGTACTTTCAATTGTACTTCATAAAATGCTCATTTTAAATATTACTCTATTCTCTCTATTTTACTATTGAGAAATTTCCAATAAAATCATATAATAGACCTCTACTTATATAGAAATATAAAACAAGTAACTGTAACGTGAGGTCACTTATGCCCGAATCCATGTTTTACAGATGACGAAAGTGAGAACCTGAAATTTGAAGTGATTACTGCGAGGTTACACAGCTGCCTATTGGCAGACTCAGGATGACTGTGACCCAAGTCCTGACTCTGAGTTGAAGGCCCTGACTATGATATAAAACTGCCCTGACATTCACATTAACATCAAGATGTGATTCAGATTAGCTGAGAGAAGTATACTAAAGGAGTAGTCCACTAAACAAGAAATCTGAGATAATTTCAAAGCACCCTATAAAATGCAGTTTGTATTCGCTTCAGAGATCATGGATGACAATGGCATTTTCTGTACCCAACATTTCCTGTTACTAGTGTTTATGATGTGGAGTAGAGAAATGCAGGGGCAGGACAGAACTTGCATAAAATGAGTAAAACCTTTCAAGGTTCATTTTGTCACGTAAAAAGTGTCCCAAGAGTCTTAGTGCAGTCATAAACTTTAGTTTGTCAATTTTAGCTTATAAGTGCACTAAGACTTTTGGGATACCTTGTGTGGGACAATAGAACTTACTAGAGCTGGAAGGGGCCTGAGCACAATTATCTCATTTATTGTTTGACTTGATCTGTAATTCCTGCTCCTCCTTTTTCTCTTCCTCATCCTCTTTTTTTCCTTTTCCTCCTCCTTTCTTGTTCCTTCTATTTCTCCCTTCTCTTTCTCTTCCATCTTCTCAGCCTCTTTCTTTTTTTCTTTAATAAATATGTATATAAAAAATTAAAGACAGATCTTTTTTGTGGGAAGGTCACATTTGTGAGAAAGGGCTTGATTGGAAGCTAGCACTTGAGCGGGATTATAGGAGGTAGAAGAGAGGTGGTAATGCATTTTAGTCATGAGGGTCATCTAATGCAAAAATATAAGGAAAGGAAATGTAGGATCATGTGGGACGAGCAGCGAAAAGGTCACTTTAGCTGGTGCTAAACAATCATTTCAACTATCATCGTGTTTAGTGGTAGGTAATTAGCTATTAGTGTGTGATTACCACAGAGGAGACATTCAATAAATGTTTTATGAGTCATTCAACAAATGGTAGGCCCTATTTGTTTATATTGACAATCCAAATAAATGTCACTGGACTGTCCTTAGATTTTGAAATTGCCACTTAAGCAAGTCGACTTTGGCAAAGTGAATGGTACATTTTAATGCTCTCTAATTTCCATTCATAAAAATGAATGTTCAAAGAGAAAATGACTGAAATTCATTGGAATGTATTGGGCAAATCTGTACTTCCTTCACTGGAGTCTAAAATGAATCTGTTTTTCTTTCAATGCTCTTTTTTTAACTCCCTGTGAACTTTCTGCTCACCTTTTCCAAGCTGGATAGAAGAAAAAAGACCAATCAAGCATTCATGACTGTCCATAAAATCATTCTTTTCTTGCAGGTCAAGATGGAGACATGTTAATGGACGAAAGGGTAATACTTGTTTACAAACACTTCAGTTAACTAGAGGAGAGTTTCTGTGTATTCAATGACTCAGTGCTCCCAGAGGCCACTTAAGAGTACGAAATAAAAAGAAGTACTTATCAAAATTACTCATAGTGACGCCTGTTTGTCTGATATCTCCTAGAATACTGTGGGAAGGTTATAGCATTGAGAGTTGGCAAGCCATTTGGAGTTTTTTTGTGTGTTTATAATGTGATGGTTGTAATCTGGTTGTTAATTTTTGACTCATGAGCTTTTTGAGGAGACCTGAGTAGACAAAAATTCAAAATTGAACACAGAGAACCAATTTGTACAAGCAGTGGAGGGGGGTAGGTATAAATGTGTCTTTCTTCAGGGAGGAAGTGGGCAATTCCAGTCACTGTTGTCGGCCAGACAGACTTAAATAAAGAAGGAGATTTGAAGCCAGAATCAGAGTTTGGTAGAATAAGTTCTGACACTTAACATATGAACTCAATGAAAATGATGGAGAACTCCCCAGCACACATGTGTTTGCATCCATGCCCTCCTTCTGACATTACGCTCCGGGGCTGCTCTGTTACTCTCTGAATCATCAGCTTGAATGTTGAGTCGAGCACCTGGGTATAAGGAGACCACATTTGTGATGTGCCTTTATAGTGTTCAGACTAACTGTGGAAAGAAATATGTCACCAACCACAGTGGAGACTTGTCCTTCTTTGTGTTTATTCTTGGGCTCGGTCATTGGCACATCCATACTTTGTTATCTTGAAAATGGTAGAAAGGGAGATGCTAAAAGCTAATGGTGTCTTCTTGGTGCGAGAATCAAGCCTTACTCTCTGGTGCTCAGAAGAATGTTCTTTGAACATCTGATGACCAATGGTTTCATGAGAAGTTATATCCCAGAAAGTCATATTATTTAGCATACCAAGAAGGGTGGTCACCATATTTTCTATTCTAGAAGGCAGGGCATATTGTTTGACAAAAGAAATTCCTGTTGAATAGGAGCAGCTACGTGGTATAGTGGATAGAGTGCAGGGCCTGGAGTCAGGAAGACCTGAATTCAAATACAGCTTCAGATACTTCCTAGCTGTGTGACCCTGGGCAAGTCACTTCATCCTGTTTGCCTTAATTTCCTAATATGTAAAAATGACCTGGAGGAGGAAATGGCAAACTACCCCAGCATCTCTGTCAAGAAAACTCCAAATAGGGTCATGGAGGGTCAGACATGACTGAAGACAACTCAACAACAACAGCAAAGTGAGGTTATTAATATAACACTTCTCTTATAGGATTATTGTGAAGATTGGGTGTCTTGTAGCTCAACAGGGCTAGGGAAGTATGAGCTATTGACACTATTGTCTCATCCAAGTGGAAAAATAGAACATGATTAATCATAGAGATATCATGTTTTCAGAACAGTTATTTCAAAGAATTTCCATCCCCTTGATATGGAGAGAGAATTAGCAACTGATGTGTGCCCAGGGACATCTACCTCCTCTACATTCCTCGGATTCAAGGACTGAGAGCTCCACAGTACTGAAGAGACCGTAGAGTCCAGTCATCTAATATCTAGTTGGGGATGTGTAGCCTAGAAATCTGAGCTGGCATTGGACACTCAGAGTTACAAAACCCAGACGAGAACCTAAGACGCTGACTCCATCTGGCACTCTGATAATACGTGTTCCCTAAGATGCAATACTGCGATGGCCATTAGGGGTAGGTGACATGACACAATTAGGCATATGTGCCATGCATGTTTTTTGGGAACTGACCTCGGAACACTCATACTGTAATGGGAATGGGAATATGAAGATCTTCCCTGCTCCTTAATAGACCTAGGGGGAAGTTTGAAGATCTCCCTGCCTTCGAAAGTAAACTCTGCCCTCTCATAGGCTGAATGTGGTCACATGGAGCCTGTGGTGTGGGGGGTTTTTCTGAAGGGAAGCAGAGCCTGAAGGAAGCTGGTTCAGAGGGAGCCAGAGGGGTGGGGGAGAGACAACACTCAGGCAAGGAGTCAGATAAGCTCATGAGCAGATATTGATCTGTATTGGTTTGTGGGAAGGCTGAAGGATGCTGTGGCTCTCAGCATTATCATGGCTTCTGAATATCATTGGTACTATGATGGAATCAGCTTACTGGTTTGGGGATTCAGTTTTCTGGTGTATGAATAAATGTTTCAGTTCTGTTCCCTACCTGGACAATCTGGTATATTTTGGGATCAAACGTCATGTGATACTTACTTATAGTCATGGTCTTTATCATGATTGTGGGCACTGTAAATATTGCATTGGCACTACAAACGGGTCCATGATTTCCCCAAAATAAGTAGTCCATCCAATGGGATAGATCACATCCCTTCCATGCCTGCCCATCTTGTGGGCTTCTCATCCATGTCTTCTCATGAATTCACGTCAAGGGGACCCTTAGGTGTTTCCCTTTCAAGATCACCTACCAGTTACCCTTTGTTCTTCCTTCAGCTGCTCTTTCAGCTGGGCAGTTGTCTGGCACTGTCCTTCCACCAACTTCTTCTGCAGAACTCCTCATTTGTGGTGGAGGATAGTGTCCTTCTGCCCCCCATCCCGTCACCCCTCTCTGTTACCACCACTTAGGATACTTAGAATAGCTTATTCTGGCAAGACACATTTAAGCCCAAACTGCCAACTTGCCAAATAACTTCGAGAGCTTCCAAGTGTCCTAGCATTGGGGACTATTACCTAGTGACAGCATTTCAGTCTTCTTGGAGGTGAGCAAATGGAATATTTCTTCAGGCAGGGCAGATGTGGTCCATGAGCCGTTGATAGGATAATGGGATCAAGGACCTACATCTGGAAGAGACCCAGAGGTCATCTTTCATACACTCAAAAAGTTGCAAAGTACCTCAGAGGGCATCTAGTTGAATACAGACATAAAAGGATGCCCCTATTCCATGCCTGACAAATACTCTCTAGTCATAGAATAGATTTAGAGTTAAAAGGGACCATGAGGCCAGCCTGCTCACTTTATAGATGAAGAAACTGTGGCCCAGGTGGACCAGCCTTGGAACACCATGGGCCTCACCCAAGACCATATAGGTAGCAAGTATCAAAGGCAGGATTTGAACCTGTATCTTCTGACTTTTGAGCCCGTGGTCTTTTCACTGAACCATCCTTAACTATCCAGATCAATTGAAAAAAAAAAAGTTTCAGTCAAATAAGCTTCTTCTGAGTTAGGTAATGAGAATGGGCTATAAATCTTTCAATCCAATCATCTTCCACTAGGCATACCACCTTGTTTTTGTGTCCTCACAAAAGTCAATATCTGCTGTCATCAGAAGTCATCAGGCTGAAGGTTAAGAGTTAAGAATAATTTATGCTAAAATACAGACATCTCCAGGATGCACAGACCTAAGTGTGTCCAGTGAAAGACAGGGAGAAAGTGGGGGGGGATTCTGTGGCATCAGGGGTTTTCTACTACATCATAGACAGGTAGACTTGAGGTTCATGGTTCAATATCCCATACTAAGTGCAGTTCAGCAATGGTTCTGGTATACTGTAGTGCTCAAAACACAAGAGTAGTTTGTTTTGTTTAATTTTTGACCATATATGGTGGAATTGTTTCCATTCAATCCAACAGCAACTAAAACCACATCTTTCAAAGGTCTGGAAAGGAAATTCTTTCCCCCAAAGTCTCTTGCCTTGTCAAATGGTTCAACATTAGCATTTAATAAATGCTTCATTCATTTATTAAGCAAGTACTATGTGCCAGGAACATTGTTAGAGAGGGAACATACAGAAACAAACAAAAAAACATTAGTAGAAACATCCTGTCTTCAAGGAGCTTACGCTCTCTTTGAGGGGAGGGGTGCAATAAAACAAGTAAAAACAATACATATGAAACAACAGAAAGGATATTTAGCAAGCAAGAGCGTTAGCAACTTGTTGTGGGAAAATCAGGAAAGGACGGGTGGGACCTGAACTGGGCTTTGAAGGAAGCTGGGCATCAAAGAAGTCTCAGAGGGGAGCAAAACTCCTTCCCACAGCTTTATTCGTTTTTATTGCCAAAGTAAGTTTTTTCCATGCATTGTAGATTTGTATGATTTCTTTGTTTTCTGAGCTGGAGAGAGGTAGATGGGAAATGGAAGCACCCAGGGGGAGGAAGAGAGAAATCAGCTTTGTGGCAGTGGGGCTGAGGGATGAAGATGGCATGCCCTCCATAGTAGATGGCCATGACTTCCTTTCTCTGCCCTAACTACATCAGGCTAAAGAGTGCTTTGCTCTTTGCTCACACTCACTCCTTGCCAAACCTTTACTCATCTCTGGGGGTCTCCTGTATATTTTTCTCCAGGCTTCCACATGACCCCTAAGCTGTGCAGCTGAGGTCTAGAATATCTTTCTGAAGTTTCAATGATTAAAGGATTTGTTCCCCACAACAATATGATGCCCAAATAATTTGAGTTTGAAATATCAAAATATACATGTACATATTCTTCTTGAAAACAGGAAGGAGTATTGTGCCAACAGAAACTGAATGGAATTTGCAGAGGTTTGGATGTGCTTGGCCCCTTCAGACTCAGGAATTTAAAGTTAATTTTCTACTTGGCATGACATTTTCCCATTACTAAAATTCAAAGCATGATTTGGTTTGGAGGCTAATTGCCTCAGTGGCTTTTGACTAGCATTTGTATACAATAAACGTGTCCTTTACAAGAACAGGATCACATTTCAGAGCAGGCAAGAGCTGCAGGGGAACTCAGAGGCCATCTCTTCCTACCCATCGCTGACAAAAAATCCAACTGAGAGCACTTCCAACCAGTGGCTATGTGAATAATCAGCTTGGTCGACTGATCTGGATAGTTAAGGATGGAATAAAACCTCCAAATTTGTGAATGGCCACAACATCATAGGAAGCCTGCCTTTGTGCAGCAGATAGAGGCTTGCTGCAGAATGAGGATGCACCAAGCATTTGGACGAGAGCTCGGTAAGCATTGACTTCAGAATCTTGCCACACCCACATTTTATTTAAGCACCTTGGCATGGTGTTTTCTTGAATGTGTTGTCTGGCCTCCCAAATCCTGTGGGAAATAGTACTGGAATGGGGGGGTGGTAGTTGGGTTGAAGGTGGTATTGGAGTGAGGGTTGACAGGGGTTGGAGAGAGGACAGTTACTGAGCTGAGAACATTAGATATATTCTTAGGCCTTTGCTATTGTTGTGATGGAAGCACAGGTCAGTCTCTTAGCCAGTATGTATTATTTCTTCCTCTGGTTAAGCTATTACAAGTCAGCCTGCTCAGCCATCCTTGAGGATATTAGAATTACTAACTTCTATTGATTTGAAATGGGAGGATTGGAATCAGTGGCACAAAATGCTTCCCCTTTCCCTTTACAATTCTGGTCAGGATCCTAATTCCCAGGAGAGAATGCTCTCTAACCCATTAGGAATTGAAGTCGTTTTCTACTGTACATAAAGTAGAGCCACTCCAAAGGCCTCTAAGTTTCCTTCCAACTTCTAAATAGTTAGTCCTGTCATTAAAATTGGTGGTCCTTAAGAAGTCATGTGAACTGGATTGAGAAAATGATTTTATATTATTAATGGGGTAGAACTTTCCCTAAATTCAAAACAGATTCCTTTACTAAAAAAGGAAACACCAGCTCCATTGACCTGAAAAGCCAGAAGAGGTTGGGATGGAGATGGCACACTTCCTCACTTTGCAGAAAGGATCTGGTGGTCTAGACCTCAGCCCAAAGGAACAGCACAAAGGGCCTGATACGGCAAACAGCAGGACACAAGGCTTCAAGAAGCAGATTTTCTGGGGTCTCCGTCTTGTCTTCTTCCTTTTAGTTGAAGAAGAGATCAGACCATTATGGTCCCCATCTCCATGACAGGGAAAGGAGGGCTCTTTGGTTCTCCCATCCTTCTCAGGTGACAACATGACAGACTCTGCTGAGTCTGAGTTAGGACAATTGTCATTTGGTAATACATTGTTATACTCATTCTAAACATAAACATTTTATTAAATTTTAACATTGGTTACTAGCATCTCTTGATTTGGCCTGTTATTCTGGTGTACTGAGATCTTTTGGGATCTACATTCTTTCATGTAAGATGTTAGCTTTTCTACTTAGCATGCCGTCTGTCCTTTCACCTAAGCCACGTAGAAATGGGGCCCAGGACAGGTCCGTGTGATACTCTATCCATTACAGCCTTCTGAAGGGGATCAGCAGCCATCCCTGAATTGGCCTTTTTAGGGGGTGCAGGATTCCATAGTCTTTACTGCATAGATGTGGATGGAATGGATTTACCTGGAAATATTTGTTGTGCCAGTGTCATTAGGGAATGCTGACCTGAAGCTTCAGACTATGTCTGAATCAGCTACAAGACCTTGGAATGATGGATTTCAGAAATTATTTCTTCTTCTAAAATAGTTGCCTCAGGCACGGTCTGATGTTCTGGAGTGGAAGACACCCCTTGTTCCCCAAGCCCTGAAGAGAGGGGTTTTGGGGGCTGGATCACAGACCAGATGTGTCCTCTTGCCCTATTCTCCTTCTGTTTCCTAGGATCCCACGTAAAGTTCCAAGCATAGGTTGGGGGCCACCTCATCCGTGAGGCCTTCCTGATCTCCCCAGGCCTTGGCATTTTACTTTTCTTCAAATTCCTTTGGACATGTTTTGCCTCCACTTCTCTGAATGCTCACTGCTTCCTCCCAGGAGATGAATGGGGGCTCCTAAGGGCAGGGATGGCTTCATGGTTCTGTTTGTAGCTTCCTTGCACAGCATGGTGTTTGAATGGTGTAGTTTTAGTAATTTTCCATTGAATTGAATTTTTTTCTCTATCTTCCCCCTTCAAGGAAGTCATTCCTGTCTCCACCGTGTCCCTTTGTAGACTCTGGGTTCTGTTTGTGACAATTTGATTTGACTTATTGACTGTTCTGTTTTTGGTCCAGACCTGTGATTTTTTTGCCATTGGAAACTCCTACTTGGAAAATTCTATTTTAACAGTAGCAAAATGGCTCAAATTGATACAGTGTTTTCACTTTAAATGTATTATCTCAGTCAATGAATGTCGACATTTGTTCTGAAACTTCTGGTCTTCCAGAATTTCCTGGAATACTTGTCAGAGACAGCTCTCTACCCATTACACCACACCTCCTCTTGCCCAGCATGTAACAGGCACTTCATAAATAACTTGTGAATTGACTTTTGAATTTGACTTTGAAAATGCTTGATGTAGAAAAATCTCCCAGTATAAAAATAAGCCTAGACACCATGCTCATATGTCAGGGCTCCTGAGCATGTCAAAACAGTCAACCTAGGCTTTCTCTACTTCAGAAAGCCCCAAGGGCCTGACCACAGTAATTCGATTGAGACGTTCGGTTTCTAAAGCCATGTAGAGTGGGAGGAGCTGCGACAGAGAGAGCCCCAAACTGGCACCCCTGGGAATTTTGCCCACTACTGGGGGCCAATATGCCAAGACCTGATTTTTTAATTCTCTTAGCACTACTGAAAAACCCACAATCTGAGCTTAGGGTTAGACTTTCATTAACCATTTCAAGAACAATGCTGAGGGGGGAAAACCATGAGAAAAGAACAGTCTGGAATTCCCCAGGATGGTTACCTTACATAAAATGTGGGACTGGCTTTATCTGATGGTTGAGTGGATTTGATCTGAAAGGTTCACAGACTACTAAGAGAAGAAAAACAATCATCCTTGGGGCAAATCAGGAGGGCCACACTGATGCGATTTTTTTTTTTATTAGAGGTGTCTAGTTGGGAAGATATTTTCAACTCTCTGTGTTTCAGGAAAATAGAAATGCCAGGAAATCCAATGACAAACTGCTTTCTGTGAGTCTTTAAAAGCCCCTCATAAGGGGGCCCAGGACTGTGAAAGAATTTGAAATGATGCATACAATCACTCATTGAAGAAATTAGGGTGTTTAGCTTGGCAAAGAGAAGGCTCAGGGATGATACAGCAGTTGTCTACAGATATTTGAAAGTCTGTAATATGGAAGAGGGATTAGGCTTGGTCTGATTGGTCCCAATGACCAGAACCAGGAACAAGAGGGTAGACCTGAACAGGAAATGAGTCTGAGGTCCAGAAACAACTGGAGCTGTCCCAAAGAAGAATGTGCTGCTTTGGGGGCCAGCAGGTTCCCCCTCACTGGAGATGTTGGAACAATGTCTGGAAGGCTGCTTGCCAGAGATGCTTCCAAGCAGAGGCAAGACTTCCAAGGTCAGGTCTTGGTCAGGTCTGGCTCTGGATGGTCACTCCCATTACTGATTCTCAGGCATTCTGAAAATCTTGAGCCTGTCTTTTGACTAATGCCATAGCCATGGAGACATGGTTTTGCAAAAGTCACTGGTGACTTAGTCCTCATGCTAAAATACAGGGCAACAGATCTGATATTTGCTCCCTAGGCTACCTTTGGTCCTGTATCTGTAAAATGAGGGAATTAAAATAGATTACTCTTCCCACCTTGAGATCGGACATATTCTTTTAATATTCTGGGTTTTTTTTTTTGCCTTTTGGAGGGCAATTGGGGTTAAGTAACTTGCCCAAGGTTACATGGCTAGTCTTTGTGTGTGTGTGTGTGTGTGTGTGTGTGTGTGTGTGTGTGTGTGTGTTAAGTGTCTGAGGCCAGAATCAAACTCGGGTCCTCCTGACTC
>NW_027186291.1:0-49232 GCF_028583685.1 Petaurus breviceps papuanus | reverse complement strand
CCAAGCCACTGGGTACCCAGATCCTCAGAGGTAACAGGACAGGAAAAGGAGGTAGGAGAAAGGCCCTTCTAAGACAACAGTGGAGAGGAAGTACCTCTCCATGTTGGTTCCTTGGTGCAAAATCCCAGTTGCTCAAGCCTAGTTATGGCTCTGGAAGAGATGATTTACCAAGGACCTTCCCCTGAGCTGGAGAAAGAAACCAGCTTTAAAGGCTGTGGTGCTTTAGTAAATGTGAAGACATTGGGCAGTGACGTCACAGTAAACATTGGGTTATGACCATTCAGTCTTTTAAATCTGGAAGAGATCTCCTGCGTAACCTCTCTTCTCTCACCTCCCAACAGTACACTCTTCTCAGGAACTGCAGACCCTCCCCTCGCCTCTTCCAAGCCTCCAGTGCCACCTTCTTCTTCCAGCTGGTCCTCCTGCTGGGCCTCCTCGTGGCCTCTGTGCCTCTGTTCTATGTCATCGGCAGGTAAGAAGGCTCAGGGGTTGGAGTGTCCCTTTTGGGGGCATCTGCTCTCTTCCAGACTCCTCGATCTTTCTTCTCCACCCTTTTCCTTGCAGCATCCGCTCCTCTGTAAACTGCGGCCTTTTCTCCAACTGCTCAGCACCCTGGCAAGTGGTTCCAGAGGTGGTGGCCTTGCGACTCTCACCGTCAGCCCAGAAAGTCTTTCACTACTTTGGTTCCAATGCCTTCTGGTACCCTATCCTCATCTTACTTAGGTAAGAGAGGGGATGCAGGAGCCAAAGGACAGAAGGCAGATGCACCTGGGAGCTAGTACATCCATGAGACCTAGAACTGGTTTACCCAAATATTTTCCCTAGTGCCTAACACTGCTCTCTGTATATGTAGGTGCTTGGTACATGTGTGTTAAATGAATGAATGAATAAAATCAGCCTAATATATGTGAAGATGGGAAACAGAGAGACTGGAAAAGAATTTGAGAATCAAAATTTCATGTAGGAATTCTGTACTAACGCAGCCCCTGAAAAAATTATAGAGTTAGGGAAGGCCACCCCTTCATTATTTGTTCTTCCTGGACTGGCTGCCCTGATGTTGATTTACATGTGCACCACCAGGAGACCAGAGATGAGAGAAGACTAGAAATTTCCTCTTCCTCCCCTTTTCTTCTCTGGGCTTCAGTTTAACCATCTGTAAAATGAGGAATGACCTCTAAAGTCCTTCTAGCTCTAAATCTATGATCCTACGATCATTTTTTTTAAAAGGGGGGATATGTGGCTAGGTGGTGCAGTGAATAGAGTACCAGCCCTGGAGTAAGGAAGATCCAAGTTCAAATCCAGCCTCAGATACTTAACACTTACTAGCACTGTGACCTTGGGCAAGTCACTTAACGCCAATTGCCCCCACCTTCCCCCCTCCAAAAAGCAAAAAAAAAAAAAATGCAGTCATACAAAATGTTCTTTCCTCTAGAAACAAGTCCAAATCCTAAGATTGTGGCTTAGTGCCTCTGAATACTTTGTAATTGCAAAGAGATGAGAAGAGTGAGACTTACCTAGGTTTTTACCCTGTTGCTCCCAAATTCTCCTTTGGGTTCATTTTGACTCTGCTAAAGAGAGAAACAGAGACTATTGAAAGGAAAGAGTGGTTCATTATCTTGACTATAAAGTATGTTTATATGATACAAATCAGTACCTGGAGATTTGGAGTGACCTTAGATGGGGGAGGGATATGCTGCAGCAGGGAGGTGAGGAGGCTGAGGGGAAAACTTCCTAGATTAGGGAAGATGTGCCTAGGGTGGAATGAAATCTAAGATTTGTTACTTTCTGTTTCCCTGTTTCTGCAAAGCCTTACACTGACTGTGTGCCTCTCCCAAGCCGGGGCCAACAAAAGAGCTATCAAGGGTCTTAGGAGACAGCTGCTATGGGTGAGTGCAGTGAGGGGGCAGGTGCAAGAGGGGCTCTGAGGCAGGGGATGAGCTAGGGTTGGGGTGGATCTTAATTTGGAGTCAGGGTCTGAGTAGGGAGCTAAGAAGGACTTCACTCTTTAATTACCATTTCATCTGAGTGCCCGTTCCTTGCCTCTCCTTTTAGCAAGTACGAGAAAAATGGCACCTAGTGGAAGACCTGTCACAACTTCTGCAAGAGTCAGAAGGATCTGATTCTTGGGGGCCTGAATCCCCTAGTTCCCGATCTTCCCGTCCAAGATCCTTCTGCCCTGGATTCCCTTGTCCTGCATCTCCCAGGCCCAGATCATTCATGGCAGTTTCCACTCATTCTCAGGTCAATAGTTCCCTTTCCTTTCTTTGATCTACCTGCCCTTGGGTTCCGGTTCCCCAGTCTCCCCATGTGCACATTTCCCTTTCTTATCACTCTAGAGCTCTAGTCCCCAGGGAGACTAAGGGGAAGAGGTCTTCACTGTGACCTCTATCCCCAAAGTAAGAGACTCTAGGTCTAGCTCTATAGGAACATCTGGGTGATTGATGTTCCTAGTCTCCCCTCCTAATCATAGCACTTTTTTTCATTGAACTGTTTGTAAAATTACCTGCCTTTTTTCTTATATGTTCTTTGGTCACCAAACTGACCTCTCTTAATGGAATCTTTCTTTCTAGACTAGAGCCAGAAACCTGAAAGCATATATGTATATGCCTATATTTCCATACATATGTATGAATCAATGATAAAGCATGTATTAAGTAAATTGTTAATATAATATTAGATGCTATGCTAAGCCCTGGGGATACAGTCCCTGCCCTCAAGGACCTTACATTCTAAGGGAAGGGAGAGGAGCTAAAAAGGAGAAGGGAGACTATACATGTGTTGGAAATAGCTAAGAAATAAGATGGAGGCCTGGTTCTGGGTGAGAGCTCATCTATCAGAGGCCATGGTGGTCCCAGGGTAGAGGATCATAGAGATCTGGACTAAGCAGGCCAGAGAAGACCTAAATTGGGATTCCTACCTTTGCCACTGATTTTGTTTTGATTTTTTGTTTTTTGCTTTTTGGAGGGCAATTGGGGTTAACTTTTGCCACTGATTTTGAATAAGTTATTTAACCCTCAGGAATGTTTCCTGATATATAAAATGGAGGTAGTCATACTTACTTTCCACCTCAGCAGGATAATTTTGGGGATTAAATGAGATTTTCTACAGACACGGTGCTTTGTGATCATTTTAAAGGCTTTCATAAACGCCAACTGTTGATCTTATTATCCATGAGTCAGAGAAGTCGAAGAAGTTTAGGTAGAACTGGAAAAGCCCCAAGTGAGCTAGATAACAGGTCTTCAGTAGACCTGAGCCCCTCTTTAGATGGAGTACTGTACTTACTTTCTCCAGGAAAGCTATGCCCAGAGATCTTCTATTCTCTGTCCCCATCCCCACTTAAGTCAGTCACAAGTACACTGCCCTAGGGCTCCAGACTGGCTACCACTTTTGCATTATCTTCCTCCTGGATATCCTCCTGACTGAGAAAGACACAGAAGAGAAGTAGAGTTCCTTGGCTCAACCTAGTCCCAGACCTCCAGGATCTTCTGTGAGACAACCCTGGGCTAACATACTTAGGTGACTAATGCAACAAGTTTTAGGTTCTCTCCTTCATCAAGTCAACCACACCTAGCTGATACACATATGGTCACCCAGGTGCCAATCAACACCTTGAGGCACACTCACTCCCCCTCCCCTTTTCCTGCCCTGCCTTTATTCCAGGTTGGGTTTGGGCAACTAAATTCCTTTCAGTTCTTGTCATGCTCCTCAGAGCTAGTACCTGGCCAGGCTAATTGCTTTGAAGCATTTAGGATCCCTGGAGGGGAAAGGATGACCTTTGTCCTACATTCCTACTTCAAAGGCAAAATCCCAGCTCTTTGATGTGTATAAAATGGAGGAGGGGTGGTATGATAAGTAAAATATTTACCTAGGAAATTACTTTGTAAACCTTAAAGCTCAGTGAGTTGGCAATCTGTGGCCTGCACATCATCCTGTTGTCTGAATTATCTTTCTCTAGGACCCTGGAAAATAAAGATTTTGGGAGAGACTGACAAAATGGTGTCTGATGATTATCTTTCTCCCCTCATAAGGAAGATTATGGCACAGGCTTATGCCATTTGGAGAAGAAGCCACTTTGATGGGATGGAGGATGCTATGCAGAACTAGCTGTTTTTTCTTCCACTGCTCTTGAAAAGGAAACCTGCTGATAACAATGCAGGCAACAGGGCATGGGACTTGAACAGCTGGGAACTGAGACTGCTGAAGACTTGTGTTGTGGAAACAGTAGAGAAGCTGGAGCAGAGATGGATTCCAATCATCCAGGATGATTGGAACACAAAAAGAGAAGATCACGAGTTCCAAAACTGGCTGTTGTGATTTTCCACTGGGCTGGTGAGCTGGAGAGGGCAGGTTGATTTCCTTTCACTGTTATTCCCAGCTTTCTACTGTCCATAATCCACAGGCAGGATCACAGACACATATAAGCATATGAGTGTGCACGCACACACACACACACACACACACATGCACACACACACAGGCACAAACAAGCACGCACACACAAACACACACCTTGCCTTGCCTACCCATATTCCTTTCTATGATCTATAACTATGAACAATTAAGGACCTTTCCTGCCACCACCAAAGAACTAGGAGGGCAAGTGGGGAGAGATAGATGAGATGGTTTCATGTGGAACATGTGAACAATTTCCTTTATCTTTTTTTTTTTTTTGCGATATTCAATAAACTTTGTGATGGAGGGGCAGTCAAGATGGCGGAGTATTCCTCGGGGCTCTGGCTTCCACCTCCCCAATTCATGTAAAAGGGGACTCTGAACAAACTTTGGAGCTACAGAACCCTCAAAATGACACAGAGAAGCTAACTTCCTGCTGAAGACAGCAGGATGGCAGGAATCCGCCAGTGCAGCACTCTGAGAGCCAACCCTAGCCCCACAGGAAGCCAGAGGTTTTAGCCCCAGAATGGGTCTGACCAACCTCTGGCTGGAAGGACTTCAGATCACCAACAGCTGTGGCAGTTTCCAGAATTATCAACACATAGATGCAAAGGACAAAGTGAGAGGTCAGTGCAGTGTGGACTTTGGGATCCAATAGTTGGGAGTGTGTCGGCCTTTATCCCCTGGAGGGAGAAGCTGCTGAGGGCTGCAGTGCAGCCGCTGTCACATGGCAGCTTCAGCTCCTGGCCTGCAGACTGTAGGGGGACCAAGTGACCAGTCTGAGGGGTAATCGCTCTTTCTTTAACCTGCTTGGATCTGGATTGCTGTCTACAGTGGAGGTCCTGGGATGTGTGACCAGCTTGCCAGAGAGTATGGAGGCTTCAGAAAGGGCACCCAACTAATACCTCCAGCAGCTGAGAAAACACTAGAATTTGGAATGAAGCTCCTCTGTCTGGTAGCAGAGTCTTACTGTGGCAAAAAGCCCAAAAGTCAAGTAATTGAGTGGCAACATGACCAGGCAAAGGAAGCAAAGCAAACCGAAGAATCCAACATTAGATTCCTATTTTGGGGACAAAAAGGATCAAAGCATGGAACAGGAGGAAGACAGTGAAGTCAGAACTCCTGTACCAAAAGCTTCAAAGAAAAATACAAGCTGGTTACAGGCCATAGAGGACCTTAAGAAGCAGATAAGAGAAGTGGAGGAAAAATTGGGAAGAGAAATGAGAACAATGCAAGAAAATTATGAAATGAGAGTCAACAGCCTGACTGAGGAAAATAACACCTTAAAAAATAGACTAACTCAAATGACAAAAGAGGCTCAAAAAGGCAATGAGGAGAAGAATGCCTTAAAAAGCCAAATTTGCCAGATTGAAAAAGAATCTCAAAAGCCTACTGAGGAGAATCATTCCTTCAGAATTAGATTGGAGCAAATGGAAGCTAGTGACTTTATGAGAAATCAAGATGCTGTTAAACAGATCCAAACAAATGAAAGAATAGAAGGCAATGTGAAATATCTCATGGGAAAGACCACTGACCTAGAAAGTAGATCCAGGAGAGATAATTTAAGAATTATTGGACTACTTGAAAGCCATGATCAAAGAAAAAATGTAGAAATCATCCTCCAAGAAATTCTCAAGGAAAACTGCCCTGATGTTTTAGAACCAGAGGGGAAAATCAAGGTTGAAAGAATCCACCAATCACCTCCTGAAAAAGATCCCAAAAAGAAAACTCCTAGGAATATTATAGCCAGGTTCCAAAATTCCCAGATCAAGGAGAAAATATTACAAGCAGCCAGGAAGAAACAATTTGAATATTGTGGAAACACAATCAGGATAGCACAGGATCTGGCAACTTCTACACTGAGGTATTGAAAGGCTTGGAATATGATATTCCAAAGGGCAAAGGAGCTGGGATTAAAACCAAGAATCACCTACCCAGCAAAACTGAGTATCATGTTCCAGGGGAAAATATGGTCATTCAGTGGAATAGAGAACTTTCAAGTATTCTTTTTTTTTTTTTTAAAGCAATCGGGGTTAAGTAACTTGCTCAAGGTTACACGGCCAGTTATTTCTGGGTGTGGTGCTAAGTATCTGAGCCTGGATTTGATCCCCAGGTCATTCCGACACTGGAGCCAGTGCTCTCACTCGCTGAGCCACCTGACCACCTCTAAGCAATTGGGATTAAGTAACTTGCTCAAGATTACACGGCCAAGTGTTTCTGGGTGGGTGCTAAGTGTCTGAGCCCGGATTTGATCACCAGGTCATCCCAACACTGGAGCCAGTGCTCTTACTTGCTGTGCTACCTGGCCACCCCACCTTTCAAGTATTCTTGATTGAAAAACCAGAGTTGAATAGAAAATTTGACATTCAGATACAAGAAGCAAGAGAAGCATGAGAAGGTAAACAGGGAAAAGAAATCATAAGGAACTTATCAAAGTTGAACTATTTACATTCCTATATGGAAAAACAATAATTGTAAGTCATGAAACTTTTCTCAGTATGAAAATAGTTGAAGGGAATAGAATATAAATATATATATATGTATATATATATATGTCTATATGTCTATATTGGAGGGTATACAGGTGTATGAATACATATGTGAATGTGTGTATATATGTTTACAGGTGTATAGATAGATAGATAGACAGACAGACAGACAGACAGACAGACAGACAGACAGATAGATAGATAGATAGATAGATAGATAGATAGGGGGCACAGGCCCAATTTAATAGGAAGGGATGATACTTAAAAGGTGAAATTAAGAGGTGAGAGAGGAATATAATGAGAGGAGATGGGGAGAGACAGAATGGGATAAACTATCTCATATAGAAAAGGCAAGGGAAGATGGTTACAATGAAGGGGAAGAACAGGAAGGCAAAAGGGAATGGATCAACCTTATTCTCATTAAATTTGGCTCAGGGAAGGAATGACATACACACTAAATAGGGTATCTCACCCTACAGGAGAGTAGGGGGGAAGGAGATGAGAGGGGGGATGATGGAAGGGAAAGCATACTGGGGGGAGAGAAGTTGGAAGCACCCACTTTTGAAAAGCTACGGGATCAAAGTAGAGAATAGAACAAGTGGGAGGTGGGATAGGAGAGAGGGAAATATAGTCAGTCTTTTACAATATATCTACTATGGTAATGTTCTGCATTAGCTACACATGTACAACCTATACTGAATTGCTTATCTTCCCAGTAAGGGTGGGTGACAAGGGAGGAAGGGAATGAATCTGGAATTCAAAGTTTTAAAATCAAATGTTTAAATATATATACATATATATGTGTATATACTGTATTAATATACATATATTAGTATTAATAATTATAATATACATATAATTAATAATTAATACATATAATTAATAATTATAATATACATATAATAGTATTAATACTATTTTACATGTAATTGGGAAATAAGATATACAGGCACTGGGGCATAGAGATCCACCATGCCCTACTGGAAAAGTCGAAGGGGGTATGGGAGAAGATATGGGAGAGAGAAGATTGGAGGAGGGGATATCCTATGGGACCTCTATTTTGGGACAGTGGGTAAGGGGAAAATGGGGAGAAAATTTGTAACCAAAAATCTTGCAGAAATTAATGATGTAAACCAGAAGTTAATAAAGCATTTGAAAAAAAAATAAACTTTGTGATCATGGTATGTTAACTTTCTAAGTTCTGTGGACATGGGGGGAGTGGTGTCCAAAGAGAGTACAGTTGAAGTAGTAGCTCTAAAGCCATTCAGACATGCAGTGAGAGAGGGAGGTTTTAAAGAGTCCAGACATGGGATAAGGACGCTAGAAAATAGATTTTATATTCAAATATTTTGAGAAATATTTAATTTCATTCTTTAGTTTAATTCCATACCTACCCAGCATATCAGCTTGAAGCCACATGGGCTCTGCAGTATAGGAACAGCCTATGCATTTGCAGGCTAAGTACCCTCTGGTGGCCACTGGGGATACTGCAAGTCTTTTTGACATGCAAAAGACAGACAAGCCTAGGCCACTGGGCTGCTGACTTGAGTAAATCAATTAATCAATAAACATTTATTAAGTACCTACTATGTGCCAGGCACTGTGCTAAATGTTGGGGCTTCAAAATGGGACAAAAAAGCAGTCCCTGCCCTCAAGGAGCTTACAATCTAACGAAATATAACCAGATAGGCATGACTCACTAGATAAATAATATGATGACCTGTATTGCCCTTTTTTTAGGTTTAAGGAAAGCATCATATGAGCCTATTTAGACTATTTACAGTAACACAAATTATTACTATTATACATGTATATTTTTAAGCCCAGAGCAAGACTGTGTTCAACCACAGCCTTATTCCTTAGTTTCCACCCAACACTATAGAATAGTTTTTCATCTTTTTCTTTCCTTTCTTTCCTTTTTTTTTTTTTTTTGCAATTGAACAATCAAGAACTCAAGAGAAATCTCTGTATGTGTTTAAAATACCCTAAACCCACATGCCTGCGTGTTGGTATTTGCTATAGTTTCATAGAAACCCAATGACTCTCTCCTGACCCTAAAAGTAATTCTTTTCAACCTGGGGAGAAGGGTTGGACTCAGAAGTAGCTTCTTATTTTCAAATTAACAAAATTGTGGAGAGATCTAGGAAATAGGGGGCACCCACACTTGGAGACAGTGATAACCCAAGCCATAATGAAGCTCAGGACTGTAGTACAGTAGGTCTGAGGATGATGACAGAAAGCCTAGCCATCCTCAACCTTAGCAGGTCATGACAGAAGAGCCAGGCCTAGTAGGTCAGTGACCCAGCTGGAATATCATGCTTTAAGAGAAATGGAAGAAGTGGTTGTTCATGGAACCAATGATGCCAGTTACTATAGTGCAGGATGCTTTGTGTATAATTGGAGAATGCTGTTATGACTAGCTTATGACTTCTGTGTTTGTTATGCAATATGCTTTTATTGCTGTATTTAACATCATTGCTGTATATGCTGGTATTCAGTTTTATAAATGCACTATTGCTCTGGTACATATGTGTTTCTGCACATGATCTTTGTACGTGATCACTGGACATAATTCTGTTATATGATACTATGCATTATGTACATGCCCTTAGTTAAATATATGCCATGTTGTCTTATGTGCTATTGATTATATGTTATATATTATGGTTATCAAATGTACTCATGCTAACTGCACACAGTTCTAATACACATGTCATCTATTAGGTATCTGCATGTACATTTTATCATGTAGTTAGATATTATTTGTCAATGTTGTACATTCACAAATGCTGAAGTGTACCCCATAACATTTTTAGGACTGCAAATTCTTTAGTGGGGGGAGGAGATGTAGAGAGACAAAAATGTTTTTCACTGGCCAGAATTATAGCACCAGAGGGTTTGTGGGTGATGGAGAAGTATGATAAAGGAAGAAATGCAAAGTGGGGTAGAGTAGGACCTGGAGAACACTAACCTCTTGGTTTAATTTTAGTTTTCCTTTCATCTGGGTTCAAATTAATTTTCATGATATGCCAGAAAGGCTCTTGGGAACAGAGAGTTTCAATCCCCGGTCCTTGTACTGTCATGTTTGGCTCTTCATGACCCTATCTGGGGCTTTTTTTGGCAAAGATAATGGAGTGGTTTGTCATTTCCTTCTTCAGTTCATTTTATAGATGAGGAAACAGGCAAAGAGGGTTAAGTGACTTGCCCAGGGTCACACAGCTAGTAAGCATCTGAGGCCAGATTTGAACTCAGGACTTCTTGACTTCAGTCCTGGCACTCTATCAACTTTGCCACCTAGCTGCTCCAATTTCTGCTCAATCATAGGGATAGGGACAGAGATTGGATTTAAGATTTCATGGGTAGGGGTGACTAGGTGGCGCAGTGAATAGAGCACTGGCCCTGGAGTCAGGAGGACCTGAGTTCAAATTCAGCCTCAGACACTTAACACACACACACACACAAAAAACTAGCCATGTGACCTTGGGCAAGTCACTTAACCCCAATTGCCCTCCAAACAGCAAAAAAATAAAATAAAATAAGATTTCATGGGTATAGGGAATTCCTAGGTAAGGAAACTCCTACCAATTTGAGTTGGCATCTTTTCTGCAAGAGTTGCCTAGAGCAGTGACTTGTTCAGGGTCACACAGCCAGTGTGTGTCAAAAGTGGTCCTTGGACTCAGGTCTTCCTAGCTCCAACTCCAGGTCTTTAGCTACTACACCACACTGTCATGTGTTGTGAACTGCATTGAGATTTGTGTCAGTTTCATTTATACCATGCTGTCGTGTATGTCATTGATAATGTTATGTATTATGTTTATCATAGAGGCAACTGGGTGGTACAGTGAATAGAGTGCCAGGCCTGAAATCAGAAAGACCTGAGTTCAAATCTGGCCTCAGCTACTTACTAGCTGTGTGACCCTGAGCAAGTCACTTAACTCTGTTTGCCACAGTTTCCTCATCTGTAAATTGAGCTGTAGGAAATGGCAAAGCACTCTAATATCTTTGCCAGGAAAATCTCAAATGGGATTATGGAGAGTCAGACTGGACAGAACAATGAGCAGAGATTGAAACTCTGTGTTCTAAGATATTCCCAAGAGCCAACTGGTTTAACATGCAAATGAATTTGAGCCTGTAATGCTAAGCAAAGGCAACTTCCCAAGGTTCAAAATACCAGCATGGGTGCTCTCCATTTTATTCAGTGAAAAATTAAGAACAGAGAAAATCAAAATATAACAGCATTCAAAATACAGCATTTACCAAGTGTAATTCAATAATCTCCAAGTTCTACCCCACCCCTGGACATTACATTCATTTAATCAATCACAAAGTCCCTCTTCTAAATACTACTCCACCCCTAGGCTGTACCTTCATTTAGTCCATCACAAAGCCCCTCTTCTCAAATGGAGATTAGTTTCCAATCATAAGTAAAGTACATTCATTTGTTCAATCACAGAGCACAAAAAAGTTAAAAGTTCCCCACCCTTGGATTACAACTGAGTAGGCCATCTACCCCAGAGTTACAACAAGCTTAAGCACAGCATTTAATACCCAAAGAGAGGTCTTTTCTTCATATTGACCTGAGGCCAGTTCTCAGCAATCTTTGTTCCTGGGGAGACAAAGTTTAGCAAGGCCACAAGATACATTGCCAATGTCTTCACTCTGTCTGCAGAACAGTCTCAGGAGCTCTGAACCAACAGCCAGGTTCTAGAACCTCTGCAACAACAGCACTGTCCTTCACCAGTGGACAGAATTCACTCTCTGTCTTCAGAACAGTCTCTGTAGCTCTGAACCAACAGCAAGGTTCCAGAACCTCTGCAACAACAGGACTGTCTTTCACCAGTGGATGAATCTGGCAAAACAACATCAAAACAGACAGACAAAGTACCAGCATAATAGCCATGTCTCCTCAGTCCTTGGCAGCTCTGGGCGGCAGCTCTCAAAGTCCTGGGCAATTCAAAGTGGACCTCAGCAATCCTCTGTCTCTCTCTGTCTCCAAGATGCTATTTCCAAAAACGTTCTTCTGCCTCTCTCTTTTCTTGTGTCTCTCTAAATTTACGTCACCAGCTCCTCCCAGTTCAGCCCTCTCTTTTCACATCAACAAGTCCATCCCATAAGTGGGATTCACAAGCTCTGGGTTTTAACACAATCAAACCAAAAACCAAGCCAATACAGGGGGATCTTTAAATTCCATTTCTATTACAGAGCCCAAACAAAAGGCATACTAAGAAGGTGAGGAAGGGGCAGGTAGGTGGCACAGTGAATAGAGCATCGACCCCAGAGCCAGGAGGACCTGAGGTCAAATCCATCCTCAGACACTTGACACACTAGCTGTGTGTCCTTGGGCCAAGTCACTGAACCCCAATTGCCTTGCCTTCCCCCTCTGAAAAAAAAGAAGGCAAGATAATTGTTCTCCAAGCTCTACCTATAGACAGGAAGATCTGAGTTCAAATTCTGCCTGTAGCAGCAAGCACCCCAAGCGTCCTCAGGGTTTGCTGCCAATACAGGTTCTTAGATCTGCTTTGTTAAAGGAAAGCAACTCAAAATGGGTTAACAAACTTACTTTAATCAGTCAGACATATAGCGTTTACCTTGTTCAGGGGAAAAGGTCGGCACCCGGAACTTCAAAGTACACAGACAGAATTATCAAGACAGAAACAGATCTAGTAGACAGATTTCAAACTGTCCAACCATTACATCCATACCCAGTCAACATCTGGGTTTCAACATCTGGGTTTTTTCAAAGCCGGGGGGCTCAGGACAACGGCTTCCCAGAATCCATATCAAATCACAGAACACTTCTCAAAGTGAGCCCCAAAACAAAGCTACACATCAGGGCTTATATAGCCTTCTCCAGGCTCAGAGAATGTAACAACCTTTTGGACCCACTGGCCAATCAAAAAGTGTCTACTGAAAAACAAGCCTCCCACCCCAGGCTCCAGGTGCTCTTTAGCCTAGGGGCAGGGAAGATCTTTAAAATTTACATTCCCATTACACTGCCTCAGACACTTACTAGCTGTATGACCCTCAGTAAGTCACTGTCTATCTCAGCTTTCTCTGTTGTAAAATGGGAATAATAGTATCTACTCCTCAGGGTTGTTGTGAAAATAAAATGAGATGATATTTGCACTTAGCACAGTACCTGGTATATAGTAAGAATTTGATAAATGAATGCTCATTTCCTTGCTTCCTTAGATTAAATGACATGGATTGTGCTCCTCATCCCTAAGGATTGAAATGACTCAGTCTAAGCCTAGAATACTCTACCTTGTTTCTATTAGCTAGGTGTGAAAATACATCTAAAGAACCATCAGTTTTTCTTTATCATAGGGAGGTTTTAGCCACCATACCAGATTGTGGATGATATGGTTGGCAGATGGCCCTGAAGTGACTATTCCAGAAACTAGTAACATGGGATGATGCCCAGAAGAGATGACCACACCTAGCAGCTGCTACCATTACATGAGTAAAGAAATGCCCAGTTGAAAGTACACACTGAGTTACCCACAGACCAGTGGAGACCTCACACCCAATGGGGAACAGTGATCCTGACGGGCCAAAGACATGAGCTACCCCCTCCACACTGGTACCACATTTCCCATGTGCATGACCTTAATCCATGTGTGTGTCTACTGTCCTCAAAGAAGTTGTAAATATTTGTGTGAGACTGTGCCTCAGGTTTATGGGGGGAAATATTCTATTGCAATTCTCTTTACTGTGCTATTTAATTAAATGCCTTTGATTTTAACTAATATGTCCTCTGGTTGGCTAGAAGGGAAAAAATATATCAGTGGGTGTTTTGTGAGCTATGCTTCTGAGTGGAGTGGATATGACCACACAATATCTATTAGGAAAGCACTGTGTATGAAAGGGCATCACTAGATTCTACATTATCATTATTACTATATGCCCAGCTCTATGGGAGGCACTGGAAGACAGTGGGACAAGAAAGCTGCTATGCTTCCCATTTCATTCATTCCTTAAATATCTGCAGAACATTTACTGTGTATAAGGCACTATGCTGAATATTGATGGTGGGAGGGGTAAAATGCTTTTCAGAAAAGCATGTCTCTGCCCTCAAAGAAGCTTACAGTACAGTAGTGGGGATAAAACACAAGGACTGTATTAAAAGGCAAGGTCTGGATGCGTAGTAAAAGACAAAAGCAAGTCTGCTGGACACAAAGGAGGGAGAGATCACTTTCTTTTGGGAGGAGGTAAACAGAGTAAAGATGGGTCTCAGAGATAAAGAAAAACTTCATGGGATAAGGCAACATTTGAGATTGTATTGAAGTATGGATAGGAACTATAGACAAGAAGAGATATGGTAGAAGGATTTTCCAGGTAGCGGAAATAACATGTACAAAGGCACAAAAGTGGGAAAGTATGGGGACATATTTAGGCATCAGAGATGAGAACAATTTGTGCATGAAAGGGAGCTGGTCCTCAGATTTGGCAGCTCTCCAGGGAGATGTAGAGAAGGGGATATTTGAGTGAGGGTGACAGGTGGGAAGTCATTTATAACTGTTGTCTGACTTCATTTCTATTCGATCCCAGTAGACAGAAGCCCTCTGGGCATTACCTGGCTTTCTTAGTTATCTGCATTCTGCAGGCAATCCCTGATGGGCTGGGAAGAGGAGGGCAGGGCCTCTCTGGGGTGTGGTAAGAAGCCTGTTGGCCCCCAGGGCCACAGTCAAGTTAGTGAAGAAGTAGAGAAGTGAAGACTGGGGTGGCCATAAAGCAAAGGGACCTGAGGCTTAAGCTATGGAGCTTCTTCTGCTCTGCATGGCCATACTTGGTGAGCTAGCCCTATATCAGTGGGGACAGAGTGGTGAGAGGAGTTGTCCTAGGGATACCCAGAAGAAGGGAGTAGGTGTGCAGAGGACGGTCTGGAGGTACACTGGGGAACGAACTGGAGTCATAAAGAAGAATGAGACATAAGACTCCCCCCAATGCCCAGCGTCCTATGTTTTGCTACCTTAGCTTCCTAAAGATTAGAAGCTTTTCTCTGCTTGCCCCTCTTTAGCCTTCCAGGCCCTCTTGCCCCTCAGTTTTATGTTGAGACCTCTTCTTACCAAACTCATCTCTTTTACAGCCATCAGCAGCTCCTCTGGAGTGCAAAGAGAAGAAGGTAAGTACAAAAACAGTCAAGGGATAAGGAGAATCCAAGTCTGATGGCAAGAAGACAGTAGCAGGACACAGCTGGACCCCATTTCTGCCACTCATTATTTGTATGGTCTTGGGAAAATCACTTCACCTTTAAATTTCAGTTCCTTCATCTTTAAAACAAGGGAGTGACTGGATGCTCTCTTAGGTCCCCTCCAGTTCTAAAATTAGGATTCTATGATCTGATCCTATAACTTGGAGTCTACCCCTCAAACCCAGGGACAATCTAGATACTCTGAGATGGCTGGAATTAGAAGTCCCTTTGGCCCCAGCCAGAATTACAGACAGAAAGCACTAGAGAATAGACAGCTTGGGAAAACGGGGAAACGTTTCATCAGAGTATTGAGGGAGCATGGAGGAGTCTTCTCCATGTACGGGCCAGCTATAGGCTACAGGGGTAGCCAAAGATACCACACCTCCTAGAAGATGAGACCAGCTCTGGAAGAGAGTGGGATGAAGTCGGGTAATAAGGACTTGTCTCTCTGGAACCTACTTTTCCCCTATGCCCCATTCCCACTTCCTGGGTAAGTAGATAGGTTCATACTGGCTTCCCAGAGGAAATAAATCCAGCTGTGTCCAGAAAAACATGAGACTCTTCTGGGGAAAATAAGTTTCCACAGGATTTGCAAGGCATGTCAGATTTTTTTTTTTTAAGGGAAAGAAGCAACAATAATTTGAACCCAAAGAAGTTGCCTGTGGCCTGGTCTGCCTTGGGGAAAGAGATCTGAGAAGAGAAGCCCTTGGTGCCCAAGGCAGGATTAGCCCAGCCACTTCCATTTCTAGGATCCTTATCAAAAGGCATAGGGCAAAGGGCCCCTTTTTAGGGAGTCCCACAGTCCTTCAAGAAAGATAAGGCCCCAGACTGGGGAATGAGATGGTAAGAAATGCTCCAGGTTGAGCAAAACCAGACATAAAGGGCCCAGGGTAAAAGATTGTTAGACAAGACTCAACCCCTCTTGCTTCCCCCATAATCGTGGAGGATAAATGTTCTTGGGAAACAAGGGGATGAATCTCTTCAACAGGAGAAGGGAGAAGCGGAGTTAAGGGAGAGGATGGATGTCCCAGTGGTGGGGTCTGGATAGGGACTAGAAGTCTGGAGCAAGAGGTCCTAGTACCCACTCTGCCACCTCCTAGTTACAATATCGGGCAAGGTTCTCTTTGGGGCTCAACTTCATCTTTAAAATAAGGCAGTAAGATCATAGAGTTAGAACCAGCAATCCCCCCTATTTTATAGGTGAGGAAACTGAGGCTTCAAGAAGTAAGTGATTGGGGTGGCTAGGTGGCACCAGCCCTGGAGTCAGGAGGACCTGAGTTCAAATCTGACCTCAGTCACTTAACACTAGCTGTGTGACCATGGGCAAGTCACTTAACCCCAATTGCCCTGCCTTCCCCCCTCCAAAAAGCAAAAAAAAAAAAAAGTGATTTATCCAAGGTCTCACCAGTAACAAGTAGCCAAGCCATATGTTTAATAGGAATGTAAATGTAGAACCTATATCCAATTGCATGCTGTCTTGGGGAAGGACCCCAGTAGAGAGGGGAGAAAATTTATAAGTTATGAAAGTGAATGTTGAAAACTAAAAATAAATAAACTAACTTATATTAAAAAAAAAGTCATAGCCAAGCCATGACTCAAAGCCATATACTCTGGCCCCAAATCTAAGGCTTTTCCCACTAGACCACACTGTCTCTCTAGCAGTGTGACCTGATCTCCAGGGTCCTTTACAGTTCTAATGTTCTTTGTATGAGTCTATGACCCAGAAGTCTTGGTTTGTTGTCCTGCATCCTCCAGTCAGTCTGCTGAGGTGCTATTTACTGGAGAGAGAAGGAGCTAACTAGAGTTGAGTAGAGAGAGAAACATAAAAGGTTGGAGTAGAAATATACCTTTGTCATCTCTTCACTCTTTAAAAATTTTTTTTTAATTTCTTCACCCTTTTTTTCTAGTTTTTCTGTCCCTTTCTTTTCATTTTTGTCTCCATTTTCTACCCATCTATTTCTTTCTATTGCTTCCCTTCTTTTCTTCTCTGTTTATTTCCCTTTCCTCCCTTCTTTTCTTCTCCTTGAGATCATGCAGGTAAAGAGATTTGCAATCCCTCTGTTCTCCACAGGAGTCCTGTCTAAACCCATCATCTACAAAATCATAAAGATCTTTCCAAAAAGCCGACTAGTTCATATTTTATGCCACTCAATTCAGGGCCCTCCAATTATAAACTACATCCTCATGGAGACATCTGGCATCATGATATCGAAGAGGATCATGGATAATGGGCACCCAGCCAGATTTCCTATTCTTGCCACATTCAAAACCCGGCCAGATTTACTCAATTACTATTGCCATGCAAGCACAGCTTTGGGGCAAACAGCCTACAGTGACATACTGAAGCTCTTCTGGGAATTGTGGGGTAGGTGGGGTTGTTGGTGGGCATGGGACTTTAGGGATTAGAGATTAAGGTGGAATGGGCTATGAGAGTAGGACCTGCTAAAACTTAGGTTACAAAGACAGCTTTAAAAGGTCCAGCCTGTATTTGTTAGCGTCTCTCTCTAAAAGTACAAATTATGTTTATAGGTCAACATGGTCTGCTAAGGATGTCTCACCATGCTGTGTGATGGTAAGGGTCCATGGAATTGTGTTTGGAGAGAACAGAGTATAGGGATATGAGGCATCTAAAGGCAGAATTGATAATATCCTAAGAATCATGGGCCACATGTAGGTGGAAGGGAAAGGACCTCAGAGATCAGCTGATCTCAAAATTCAGCCTCTTCATTTTATAGATGAGGAAACTGAGGATTGAAAAATATCTTGACTCTGACATTAACTCAATGCTAGATGTCCAAGTTCCTAGAAGTTCTCTTTCCACCATACTATAAGATCTCAGAGTTAGTGTCTTTCTAGGTGTAGGCTGCATGAAAACCAATTTGAGAAATAGTGTAAACTGAAAGGGGGGGAGGGGAAGAATAGAAAGAAAATCAATTAATAAATCAGTTAATCAACAAATTAAATGATTATTGATTAATCAAGGATCAGGGGGTCATAGAGAATAAGATGAACATGTTCAAGTATTTCATAGGAAAGGACTCATACCCAGAGAACAAGTAAGTTTTAAATACCTTGTCATGTACTATGCTAGGTAAGCTATGCACCTAATATTGTAATCAGGAAAAATGAGATCCCCTGATGATGGTGCTAGATTCTGCATGCGACACAAAAGAATGATATTCAACCTTCATTAAACTCCTATCATGAGCAGTGTATGAGAAGCAGCATGGCATTTTGGGTAAAAGCCAGACTTGGAGTCAGAAGGATCTGGGTTTATGTCCTGCCTCAGTGTCCAAAGCAGTTCTCTAAGATGATAAATTACACAAGAGTTGCAGATGTGCAACCTCCTTTATGGAGGGAGTTTTCATACTGGAAAAAATCACAGGGTTTGTGCGAAAAATAAAATAAAATGAAAAATGTGCAGTGTTCTGTGCTAGGTGCTGAGGAATACAAAGATGAATAAAAAGCATTCTAATAAGATGTTTCCTGACTGCTAAGAGTTAAGAGTTAGTTGGGGAGATAAAGTTTATCCATGTGAACTAATATTGAACAACACAAGACAGAATATAATGATATGATAATGGTTTATTGTGTGGTCAAGAATATAAGTGTTGAGGAAGCTAGGTGGCGCAGTCAATAGAGCACTGGCCCTGGAGTCAGGAGGACCTGAGTCCAAATCCTACCTCAGACACTTAACAGAAAAACTAGCAGTGTGACCTTGGGCAAGTCACTTAACCCCAATTGCTCTACCCTCCCCCCTCCAAAAAATTATATGTGTTGTATACAGAAGACAGGAAAGAAGGAAATAAATACTTGTGTCTATTATGCGCCAATCACTCTGCTAAGTACTTTATAAATATTACCTCTTTTGACCCTCACAACAACCCCAGGACATAGGTACTATAATTTTGCCCATTCTACTGTTGAAGAAAATGAGGCAACCAGAAGTTAAATGATTTAGGTCCTTGACCTAAACTGCTTAGGAAGAGAGAGATGAGAAGTCGCTCTAGGCTAGTCAGAGAAGGCTTCATGGAAGAGGTGGGAGTAAGAGTTGAATTGTTAGAGGGCATTAGCAGGCCAGAGGCCCCTTCCCTTGCCTCTGGCAATAATTAGCTATGTACTCCCCATTTCTGACCACATATTCCTCTTGTACACTAGCCAGTGTCCTCTGATCATGCCTTGAGAGGAGCCCCAGTTGCAAGGCTATGATCAGTTTGGGACCTCCAGTAAATGCTCCTGAGAAATGAACGCATTGATGGCTTGATGAGTGAAAAAAGGAGAAGAGAAGATGTTAGTGGGGCTGTACAAAAAGAGACATGGTTCCCTCCTCTTCAATTAAGTTAGAATTCTAGACCCCTAAGAACACTACACCTACTTGACCATTTTCTCCTTCCATCCCTGCCTTCTTTCCACAGTACCAGTATCCCAGCCTCAGACCAACTTCACCCTGGTGGATACAGGATCAAGTCAAATGGTGGTGGTGTCATGCCTGGCATCTGAGGGCAGCCCACCCATCATTTACACGCTATTCAGGAAAGATGGGCACATCTTAATGGAGGAGAAACCCCACCCTGGAAGACCAGCCAGCTTTTCCTTCCCAGTGAACAAAATATCAGCCTGGTATGCATGTTAGGCCAAAAATATTGGCAGTACAAAGTGCAGTGCCCTCACACTGGTGCCCCCAGGTAAGAGATCCTTTATTTAGACAAACGAGGAAGGAAGGGAGGGAAGCCCAGGAAGAATGAAATCCCAATGAGGCTGCCGCTGACGGTACCCATGTGTCCTTGAGTTCAGTGATGGTTAGGATCTGAGCTTTTCACAGGCCTTAAGGATCTGTAATTGAACTTGTGTGGATACTTGCCAGGGCTGTTCTAGTAAATACTTAATAACCAGCTCTCCAGAAAACAACAACAATGTAACCATGATACACTTTAAAGTTGAATCTGCCTTATTCTCTCTTAAGCCTAGACAATCGACAGAACAATAAATCAAGACTTGATTTGTATCATTTTCTGATTTCTAAGACATAAATGCTCACATTGAAAATTTAGCAATCAGCCTTTTGAATCCAGTATGACCACCTCTGCTCATAGGCTTTATGTATCTTAGTTAGTTTTTACAGACTGCTATGACTAAACTAATTACCTGGTAGCCAAATTTAGCTTTAAATTTACAACAGATGATGTAACTGGGCCCATATACAAAAATTTTCTACATTAATAGGATCTACCAGAGATTTTATTCTTCAGGTATAGCCTTTAAGAATGCAGTCACCTACATGCCATTGGGAGAGGACTTAGAGGATGACCTTGTACCTAAACTATGAAAATCCCCTCAACATCTGCTCTTTGGCCTGGGAAAGAACTGATGGCAATGGAGAAAGCCCCCAGCCAGGGTCAGCATGCTCCCACCCAACAGCAAAAAGACAGGCTCCTCTTCCCCACTTCTCAACATTTCTTCCAAAATCCTTTCCCACTCTTGAGATTCTATGACTTCTTCTGGTTGGGGAGGGGGAAAGGACCCTAAACCTGAAAGAAATCTGAAAGAAAGTTTTTTTTTTTTTTTTTTTTTTTAACATTGTTGGTCTTGCTATGTCTCACAGGGGAGCTGCCCTTGGCACCAACTTTTGTACTGGCTATAAGTCTGACTTCCATTGTGGCTGCCACATTTACAATCTTGTAGCAGAACAAGACAAAGGTGAGGACTATGAGCCAGGGAAGGACAAGGTAAGGAAAGTAGGAGTTAGGAGAGGCAGTGTCTATCCCAGAGCAAAGGGTAGAGAAAAAAGGCAAAGGTGTTAACAGCCATGATGGCACCAGCTAGGAAGTCAGAGGGTTAAGTATGTATGGTTACATGTTTGTGCGTTTAAGAGTTTAGGCTGTGGTCATTGCCAAAGTGTTACCAATTCCTTGGAGGTTCCTAGGTACCTTTCTTCTTCCCTTCCTTCTTTCCTTCCTTTTTTCCTTCCTTCTTTCCTTCCTTTTTTCCTTCCTTCCTTCCTTCTCTTCTGCCTTCCTTCTCTCTTTCCTTCCCCCTCCTTCCTTTCTCTCTCTCCCTCTCTCCTTCCCTCCTGCCTTCCTTGTTTCCTTCCTTCCTTCTTTCCTGTCTCTTCCTGTAAAAAAACTTGTGTAGTATGTTATAGTGGGGATTTTTGTTAGTTTGGATATTAGATAGGAATTAGATAGTCACTGTAGTCCCTTCCAACTCTAAAATACTGTAAATATTTTCTCCATCCCTCTCTTAAGCCTAGACAATCAACAGAACAATAAATCAAGCCTTGATTTGTACCATTTGCTGATTTCCAAGACATAAATGCTCACATTGAAAATAAATGCCTTTTGAGGTGGCACAGTAAATAGACCACCACTCCTGGAGTCAGGAGGACCTGAGTTCAAATTTGGCCCCAGAAACTTAACACTTACTAGCTGTGTGACCTTGGGCAAGTCATTTAACCCTAATTGCCTTGTCTTCCCCCTCCAAAAAAAAATTAATGCCTTTTGCTTTTATACCATATTAAGTAAAATCTACCAATACACTGCTTAGATGTGACAGTATATGCAGTATTTCACAACCCCTCCCCTACAATGATGATGATGATAATAGCTGACTTTATATAGTGCTTACTATGTGTTAGACACTGAGCTAAGCACTTTATAGTTGTTATCTCATTTGATACTCATCACAACACTGGGAGCTAAATGCTATTATTATCCTCATTTTACGGATGGGGAAAGTGAGGCAAACATCAGTGAAGTGACTTGCCCAGGTTCACATAGCTAGTAAGTGTCTGAGACTAGATTTAAATTCAGGTCTTTTTCAATTTTTCTCTACAGTCAAGATTAGTCATAACTACATTCAATTTTGTTTTTTTCTTTCCGTTTATTGCTGTAGTCATTGCATATGTCGTTTTCCTCACTCTACTTTCTTCACTCTGTATCAGTTCATTTAAGTCCCATGTTTTTCTGAATTTCTCTTTTTTGTTTTATTTCATGGCATAGCAATAAGCTATTATATTCAAATAAAGCAGCTTATTCATCAGTTCCTCCAATCAATGGATATTTATTTTCTTCCATTTTTTTGCTATCATAAAAAAGTGCTTCAAAAAATATATTTTTTGGTCTTTATTAATTTGTTTGTTTACTTTTAGTTTACAAGATTCATTCCACAATTCCTTGAGTTTCAAATTTTCATCCCCTCCCTCTTCTCCCCCCCTCATAATGGCATACAATCAAGTATAGGATCTACAAATACTTTCACATTAGACATTAGTCTATAGAGACAAATTGTGTCAGATGGAATGAAAAATGGGAAAGAGGAAACAAAACCAGACAAGAAAAAGAAAAGGATCTGGTAGTTTACTTCAGTCTGGATTCAAACTCAGTTCTTTCTAGTTCTTTCTCTGAATGCAGACATCTCTCTCCATCATGAGTCTTTTGGGATTGACTTATAACACTGCATTGCTGAGAAGAGTCCAATCTATCTAAGTTGGTTGTCACACATATGTTGTGTCTGTAATTGTGTACAAATTTCTCCTGGTTCTATTCTTCTCAATCAGCATCAGTTCGTATAAGCCTCTCCAGGTAAATATGAAGTCCATCTGCTCCTTGTTTCTTATAGCACAATAGTATTCCATTACATGCATATGCCACAACTTGTTCAGCCATTCCCCAATTGATGGGCACCCCCTTGATTTCTAATTCTTTGCCACCCACAAAAAGAGCTGCTATAAATATTTTTGTATGTATGGGTCTTCCTCCCACTTCTATTGATCTCTTTGGGATACAACCCTAGAAGTGGTATTGCTGGGTCAAAGGGTATGAAATTATTTTTAGCCCTTTGAGCATAATTCCAGATTGCTCTCCAGAAAGATTGGATCAGTTCACAACGCCACCAGCGATGCATTAGTGTTCCAATTTGCCCACATCCTGTCCAGCATTTGTCATTTTCCTGTTTTGTCATCTTAACCAATCTGACTGGTGAGATGTGGTACCTCAGAGTTGTTTTGATTTGCATTTCTCTAATCAATAGTGATTTAGAGCATTTCTTCATGTGCTTATAGATATCTTTAATCTCTTTCTCTGAAAACTGCCTGTTCATACCCTTTGACCATTTATCAATTGGGGAATGACTTATATTCTTATAGATTTGACTCAATTCTCTGTATATTTTAGAAATGAATCCTTTATTGGAGACATAGGTTATAAAACATTTTTTCCCAATTTCCCACTTCCCTCTTAATCTTGGTTACATTGGCTTTGTTTGTACAGAAGCTTTTCAATTTGATGTAATCAAAATTATCCATTTTGCATTTTATAATGCTCTCTAATTCTTGTTGGGTCATAAAGTCTTTCCCTCTCCATAGATCTGACAGGTAAACTACTCCTTGCTTTCCAAGATTGCTTACAGTATAAACCTTTATACCTAGATCATGCACCCATTTAGACTTAATTTTAATATACAGTGTTAGATAATGGTCTATGCCCAGTTTCTGCCATACTATATTCCAGTTTTCCCAGCAGTTTTTGTCAAATAGTGAGTTCTTATCCCCAAAACTGGGGTCTTTGGGTTTATCAAACAATAGATTACTATAGTCATTGACTGCTGAATCTTGTGTGCCCAATCTATTCCATTGATCCACGACTCTATTCCTCAGCCAGTACCAAGTAGTTTTGATGACTGCTGCTTTATAATACAGATTAAAATCTGGTATAGCTAGTCCACCTTCCCTAGCATTTCTTTTCACTAATTCCCTTGATATTCTGGACCATTTGTTCTTCCAAATGAATTTTGTTACTATTTTTTCTAGCTCTATAAAGTAGTTTTTTTGGTAAATTGATTGGTATGGCACTAAATATATAATTTTAGGTAAAATTGTCATTTTTATTATATTAGCTCAACCCAGCCAAGAACAATTTATATTTTTCCAGTTACTTGGATCTGACTTTATTTGTGTGAATAGTGTTTTGTAGTTGTGATCCTATAGGTCCTGGGTTTGTTTTTGGCAGGTAGATTCCCAAATATTTTATAATGTCTACAGTAACTTTAAATGGGATTTCTCTTTCTATCTCTTGCTGATGAATTTCATTAGAAATATAGAGGAATGCCGAGGATTTATTTGGGTTTATTTTTATATCCTGCAACTTTGCCAAATTTATTTATTGTCTCAAGTAGTTTTTTACTTGATTCTCTAGGATTCTCTAAGTATGCCATCATATCATCTGCAAAGATTGATAGCTTGGTTCTTCTTTGCCTAATTTGATTTCTTTTTCTTCTCTAATTGCTACTGCTAACATTTCTAGTACCAGATTGAATTAGAGGGGTGATAGTGGACACCCTTGTTTCACTCCTAATCTTATTGGAAATGCTTCTAGCTTATCCCCATTACATATAATACTTGCTGATGGCTTTAAATAGATGATAACTATTATTTTAAAGAAGGCTCCATTTATTCCTATACTTTCTAGCATTTTTAATAGGAATGGATTTGTACTTTGTCAAAAGCATTTTCTGCATCTATTGAGATAGTCATATGGTTTCTGCTAGTTTTATTTTAGATATGATCAATTATACTGATGGTTTTCTTAATACTAAACCATCCTTACATTCCTGGAATAAACCCTACCTGATCAAAGTGTATTATTCTTGAGATAAGTTGCTGTAGTCTTTTAGCTAATATTTTATTTAAAATTTTTGCATCTATATTCATGAGGGAAATTGGTCTATAATTTTCTTTCTCTGTTTTTTGATTTAGGTATCAGTACCATATTTGTGTCATAAAAAGAATTTGGTAGGACTCCTTCACTAATTTTCCCAAATACTTTGTAGAGTATTAGAATCAATTGTTCTTTAAGTGTTTGATGGAATTCACTAGTAAATCCATCTAGCCCTGGAGATTTTTTCCAAGGGAGTTCACTGATGGCTTGTTTGATTTCTTTTTCTGAGATGGGGTTAAGTAATTTACTTCATTTTCAGTTAATCTGGGCAACTTATATTTTTGTAAATATTCATTCATTTCACTAAGATTGTCAAATTTATGTGCATACAATTGGGAAAAATAATTCCTAATTATTGTTTTGATTTCCTCTTCATCAGAGGTAGATTCACCCTTTTCATTTTTGATACTCATAATTTGGTTTTCTTCTTTCTTTTTTTTTTATCATATGATTAAGTATCTATCAATTTTGTTGGTTTTTCATAATTCAAAAATTATTTTGCTACATCTGGGATTGTTTTTTTCTGTCATGGACTTCAGTGGAGCATATGCCTATCATCAGAACAGATTACCAGGTGAAGGATAAGGATAGTAGAGTAACTTTTTTTTTGGCATGATTCCCAATTACTTTCCAGAACGGTTGAATCAACTCACGATTCAAATGACACTGCCTGTTTTTTTTTACAGAAATGTGACATCAATTATTCACATTTTTGCCCTTTTGTCAGTTTTCTGGGTGTGAATCAAAGCCTCAGAGTTGTTTAAATATGCATTTCTCTTAGAACAGATCCAGAGCAATATTTCATATGGGTTTTAATACTTTACAATTATTTTGAGAATTGTTTATTCATATCTGTTGAACACATATATTTATTTATACAAACACAGAGAAATGACTCTTGAACAAGCATTTATTTATTTTCTTTTTAAAAATAGCTTTTTATTTATATCATGAAAACTTTTCCCAGTATCCTTTCCTCCCCCTTCCCAGAGAGCCAGTTCATATGATATTATTTAAAGAATAAAAGAAAGGGGCGGCTAGGTGGAACAGTGAATAGAGCGCTGGCCCTGGAGTCAGGAGGACCTGAGTTCGAATCTGGCCTCAGACACTTAACACACACACACAAAATAGCCGTGTGACCTTGGGCAAGTCATTTAACCCCAATTGCCCTTCAAAAAGCAAAAAAAAAAAGAATAAAAGAAAAGAAAAAGAAGAGAAAAAGACTACTAAAACCAATAAATACATAGAAAAAGATTAAAACTATACAAAATGGACCATACCCATGGATCTCCCACTGCTGCAAAAGAGTGTGGTGGGGATATCTTCTCATTTCTCTTCTTTGGGGCCATATTTGTTCTTTGTAATTTTGCAACTTTCACTTTTATTTATTTTCTGGTTCTTTCCACATTGTTTGCCTCAATTTCCTCATCTATAAAATAGAAATAACAATAGCACCTATCACAGTGAGTTTTTGTGAGGATCAAATGGGATAATAATTGTAAAGCTTTTAGCACAGTACCTGATGTGTAGTGAGCATTTTATAAATGTTGTTGTTATTATTATTAATTATTGTAGCCATTGTGTGTGTGTGGGGGGAGTATGTGTGAATGTATGTGTGTATATGTGTGTGAGAGAAAGAGACAGACAGACAGACAGAGAGCTAGGTGGCACAGTGTCTGGCCTAGAGTCAGGAAGACTCATGTTAAGTTCAAATCTGCCCTCAGAACTTAATAGCTGAGTGACCCTGGGCAAATCACTTAACCCTGTTTGCCTCAGTTTTCTCATTTGTCAAATGAGCTGAAGAAGGAAATGGCAAACCATTTATGTATTTTTGCCAAGAAAACCCCAAATGGAGTCTCAGAATGAGACACAGTTAGCTGTTGTCCAACTCTTACCTTATCTGAAAAATTTGATACGAAGATTTTTCCTCCCTTCAACCATTTTCCTTCCCTAATTATACAAACTTTCTTTGTGCAGAAGCTATTCAGTTTTATGTAATCAAAGTCATTTATTTTATCTTCATTGCCTCCATCCCTTATTTGGTTAAGAATACATTTCTTATCTACAACTGTGAAGATAATTATCTGCTTCTCTTCTAATTTTTTGAAAATAGTCTAATCTTTAATATTAAAGTCATATATTTATTTTGAATTTATTATGGTTCAACAAGTATTTATGAAGCACCTATTCCATGCTCAGCAGTAGGTACATACAACGATAAAAATGAAACATTCCTTGCTTTGAAGATGTTTACTTCTAATTAGGAGAAACAATACTTACACTGTTAGAAATACAAGACATTTTCCAGGGGGAAGGGAACTAAGAACTGAAGAGATTAAGAAAGGCCTCATCTAGGAAGAAAGTGGCAGTTGAGTTGAGCCTTGAAGAAAGCTAGGCCTTCTACAGAAGTGGGGAGGGAGTCTTTTCTGGCAATGAGAGACAGCATTTGTAAAGGCACACAGGTAAGAGAGAAGAACCATGCATGAGGATCAGGGGGTCAGGCAAGTTTGACTAGAATGTTGTGATCCTGAAATAAGGTAATGCATCATGTGTACCATGTACAGTCTGACAGAAAGACAATCTGATGGATTGTGAAGGACTTTAAATACCAGAGAAGTTTTCCTTTTATCCTAGAGGACAGAGGGGAGTCACTGACACTTTTTGAGCAGGGAATTGACTCATTCAGATCTGTAGTTTAGAAATATCAACTTGGGGGCAGCTAGGTGGCATAGTGAATAAAGTGTCAGCCCTGGAGTCAGGAGGACCTGAGTTCAAATCCAGCCTCAGACACTTAACATTTACTAGCTGTGTGACCTTGGTCAAGTCCAATTGCTCTGCCCTCCCCCCTCCAAAAAAAAAAAGAGGAAATATCAACTTGGCAGCTGGGAATAGTTTTGCTTAGAGTGGGGGAAGCCTGGAGGCAGAGAGATCATTTAGGAGGCTATTGAAATAGGCCAGGTAAGGGGTGATGACAGTGTAAAATAGGGTAATTGTCATGTGAGTGGAGAGAAAAGGATATGTGAGAGAGATGTCATGGAGGCAGAATCACTTAGACTTTGAAATTGATTGAATTTGAGTGGTGAGGGAAGAGGGGAAAGTAAAAAATAACTCTGATTCCACTTTTCTTGAAGGTGTGTGTTGGCAAATGTTTAACAATTAGCTCTGAAGGGGAAAAAATACACACAACACACTTTTATATTTAATCTTCATTCTTTTTTGGAAGCAATTTTGGGGTTAAAAGACTTGCTCAGGGTCACACAGCTAGGAAATATCAAAGGCTGAATTTGAACTCATCCTCTTGACTCTAGGACTGATGCTCCATCCACTATCCCACATTTAATCTTCATTATTAACATTTCTTCCATCACTTTCTTTTTTTTTACTTTTAGTTTTCAACATTCACTTCTATAAGATTTTGAGTTCTAAATTTTCTCTGTCTACCTTTCCTTCCTCCTCCCCAAGAAGCATGCAATCTGATATAGGCTATACATATACAATCATATTAAATATATTTCCACATTAGTCATGTTGTAAAGAAGAATTAGAACCAAAGTTGAGAAAGAAGAAACAAAAAAAGAGAAAGAGAGAAAATAGTAAGCTTTGGTCTGCATTCAGACTCCATAATTCTTTCTCTGGATATGGATAGCATTTTCCATCATGAATCTTTTGGGATTGTCTCAGATCCTTGCATTGCCTAGAAGAGCCAAGTCTATCAAAGTTGGTCATCACACTATGTGCTATTACTGTGCACAATGTTCTCCTGGTTCTGCTCACTTCACTCAGTATCAGTTCATATAAGTCTTTCAAGGTGTTTTTTTTAAGCAGTCGGGGGGATTAAGTAACTTGCTCAAGGTTACACAGCCAGTTATTTTGTGTGAGTGTTAAGTACCTGAGGCGGGAACCAAACCCAGGTCTCCGAACTCTGGGGCCAGCACTTTTACTCACTGTGCCACCTGGCCACCCCTCTTAAGGTTTTTCTGAAGTCCATCTGCTCATCATTTCTTATAGCACAATAGTATTCCATTACATTCATATGCTACAACTTGTTCAGCCATTCCCCAATTGATAAACATCCCTTCAGTTTCCAATTATTGGCTACCACAAAAAGAGCTGCTATAAATATTTTTGTACATGTGGGTCCTTTTCCCATTTTTATGATCTCTTTGGGATACAGACCTAGAAGTGGTATTGCTGGGTGAAAGGGTATGCACAGTTTTATAGCCCTTTGGGCATAGTTCTAAACTGCTTTTCAGAATGGTTACATCAGTTCACAACTCCACTAACAATGCATTAGTGTTCCAATTTTTCTATATCTTCTCTAATGTTTATCATTTTCCTGTTTTGTCATTATATCCTTATCTTGGTATATAGTGTAAGATGTTGATCTATGCCTAGTTTCTGTCATACTATTTTCCAGTTTTCCCAGCAGTTTTTGTCAAATAGTGAGTTCTTATCCCAGAAACTAAAGTCTTTGGGTTTATCAAACAGTAGATTACTATGGTCATTGACTACTGTGTATCACTTTCTTAAGTCTAGATAATCAACAAACAACAAATCAAACCCTGAGTTACAGTATTTGCTGATTTCCAACATGTAAATGTTCACACTGAAAATTTAACAAGTATTTCTCAAATAGAAGTTGCTCCTCTCTAAGTATTGACTCCTGTAAGCTTAACTCTCCAGCCTCTAGAATGCCTCAAAACTCAGATGAAGCCATTGTCATTTGCAGGGTCTACCAGCTGAAAAGATTGAACAGGCAACTTTCCTTGCTTATTTACTCTCTTATTTCATGAGTTGTTGTGCTCTGACCTGCCCCTTCCCCATCCCCACCCCCATGCTTCTGTGGCCAACCTTCTTATGAGGAGCTGCTCCTGAATTTAGCTATGATGGTCCTCAGACAGGAGACATATGGTTTGTTTTGTCACCAGCCGAGCTAGAAGTGCTCCCTGCTTGGTGTGACACTTGTTACAGCTTGAGCTCTGCTTAGGTAGGTTTGAAGAACCCAACATCAAACTACAATGACATTTTCAAGGGGGATTTTTGTGGTAAGGTTTTAAGCTACGTGATTCAATGCCTACACACAATGATTACATCACACACCTTTTGAAATGTGGAAGTACTGTTTGAAGTGGAGGAAATACCCTTGTGGATCACTCCCAGGCCTCTGTCCTCCAAGTCCTGCTGGGGTTTCTATAGGATCCATTCAACATTTTTTCCTCCCTGTGACTTTTGCTAAGTTTCTTCATTTCTTCAGATCTCATTTTCTTCATCTGAAAAATGAGAGACTTAGACCAGATCACCTTGAAGTTCTCTTCCAGCCTAAATCCTATGAACTTCATAGGATAGAATTCATAGAATGTAATGAAGATGGTTATAGAATCCTCAGAATATATAGACTGAGAGCTAGAAGAAACTTTGGAGTTCATCTAGTCCTCACAAATACAGAAATTAATCTATCTTTATTGATATGAATATTCTTTCCATTGATGTATACCACTACTACTTTGGGTTGAGTTGACTTGGGCCAATTCCCCAGTTAGTTTATACCTAATATTGGAATAAAAATGAGACAGATTGTCAACTTCTTGAGGACAGGAACTGACTTTTATTTTTCTTTGAATCCCCAAGTATGGTGCTTGGTTCATAGTAGGTGCTTAATTTTAATAATTGCTTATTGATTGACTGACAGATACCCATAGGTAATTCAACAGTTTAAAAAAAGGAGATTGTTTTAGCTAGTACAGGAGAAGGTTATTCAGCAAAGATATGTTCATGAGAAATCTCCAAGTTGATTCAGCCAAGTTAATTTCTCCTACCTCCGAGTTTCCAAAGGTTGTTGTTATTTGTCCTTTGTTCTCAAAGAGGTCCTTGGCATCAGGAAGGTGATGCTATGCATTTAAATACAGGAGGGCTATGGAAAGTCACCAGCTTCACTTTCTTCTCCAGAGGCATCTGGGTCCAGTGGTGACAGGGCAGGACACCTGAAGATGGTCTTAGATGAAGTGGGAGACCTTGGCTTTTTTAAGCTAAAGTCTTTAACAGATCTCAATTTGACTGAGGCAACACCCATTCAGTGAAGAAGGTTAAGTAAGAAAAGAGGCAGAGAATAGCCTCTTTACCTAGTGAAAAATAAATCAGTCTGGGAGGGAAAGACCCTTAGCGTTTCTGGCCTAATAGAAACAATTACTATTTACATTCACCCCTGAATCAATCAAGGCCCAAACAATGACCAAGTGGGGCTTGGTCTGGGACCTATTGTTGGCCAATCAATGAAAGCCAAAGTGCTTTTGCTTTAAGGAGACTGTTCTTAAAAAAAAAAAAAAAAGATTTCAGGGATCAAAAGTTACATTCCTTTGGGCAGAGAACCCTTGGGTAAGGAGTTCCTTTTCCTGTTTTGTACTCAGATGATCAGGAATTGATATTGACTGCAGAAGCCTTTCTTTCCCTGAGTCAATTAAGTCTTAAAGATGGTCTTCCATACCTTTTGGGGAAAATTAGCCTAATTTGCATTATACTGGGACACCTTGCTTGGGATTCTTGTTCCAAAGACCTTACTTTCTACTGGGGTTATAAATAAACCAGACATCTCTGTATCTCTGTGCAAGATAGGTCAAATGGAAGCTACAAAGAGAATCTATCAAAGACATTGAAAGAATAAAGATGCAAGTAGCAAAGGGGAAAGAATGCAGCACCTGTAAACATTTCAAAGTCTTGTGAATTTTTCCAGGGTCCTGTCAGAAAACAGAAAGTGGGGTATACTTGTAGATCAAGTAGAGAGTTAGGATTTCTGAGTTCTAAGACAGTCTCTTGCTCTGATTCATCATGTCATCAAGTATCAGCTATCTGCTCACTTTGTGATTCAGTTTTACCTTTTGTAAAATTGGACAAATAACTTTTTCTCTTCTCTTCCCTAGGTACAGATGAACATATGACAATAAAGAGCTTGTCAAGACAGTTTTGGGCATGGAATTTCAAGGTGAACTATCATGAAGCATCACCATTTATCATTACCAAAAGATCTTGATGTCAAACCAGATATCCCAAAGCTCCAGTCCCAGGGGCAGCTATGTGGTGCTGGCTGATAGTGCTGGCTCTGAAGTAAGGAGGATCTGAATTCAAATCTAGCCTCAGACACTTACTAGCTGTTTGACCCCAGGCAAGTGAGCTAAACCCAATTGCCTCCAAAAAAAAAATAAATAAAATTTTAAAAGCAAAACAAAAAACTCTAGTCCCCAAAAACATTAGAAACTTTGAATAAATACACCTAGAAGTGGCTGGTTCATTGCCTTCTTGGCTTGAGAGTTTTTTCCATGTTTGAAGATATGAATGTGTCTCCTTTCAGAGGGAAAAGCTGATGAATGGAAGGACTAAGAAATAGAGTGGAGGCATAGACCCCTATCTTCAATTAATTTTAGTTCAATTCAATAAAGTTTCTCACATGTTTACAATGTACAAGGCACTGTTAGGTCTTTATGATACAAAAACAAAAAACCTCCATAGGCCCAGACTTCAAAGAGCTTATACTCTACTGGAAAATGTGACACAACTGTTGAGGTTTAGGATTAGGAGTGCTCAAGACCCCAAAATACCACCATGCCAGGTCCTGCCGAATGAATTCGACTCAAGTCTTCTCTCAAAGTAAAGCAAAGTTTATTAAAGGTTTGCCATAATGGGGGCGTCTAGATGGCACAGTGAGTAAGAGCACTGCCCCAGAGTCGGGAGGACCTTAAATCAATCTTCTGGCCTCAGATACTTAACACCCACGAAAAATAACTGGCCGTGTAACCTTGGGCAAGTTACTTAACCCCAATTGCTTAAAAAAAAAAAAAGAATATTCGCCATATGGGTAGATTCTTAAGGAGCCTAAGTATCTGTGATGCTTGTATTGGACCCACAGGCCAGAATAATCTGATACAAAGAGAGTCTGTACTAGATTGAATTCTCAGCCCTTCATGGAGGCAAAATGGATCTTATATACAGAAAGACTGTGGAAGGATTTAAGGGTGGTCTAGGGGAGGAGTTTGGGGAGGGTCTTAAGGAGGAGTCTAAGGAGGATCTTTGATGGAACTGAGGTCAGACTCCAGTAATGGGATTAAAGATGGGAAATACCTGAAGGCTACAAGATGACCACAAGGGAGGGCTAGGCTAGTTTAAGTGTAACAGATTTGGGTATAGATGTTTTGACTGGACCAAGGGTGGGAAGTAGCTGGACAATGGAGGGCTAGGTTAGGTTAACAGAGTAACAGAGATTTGGGCCTAGATATAATGAAAGGCTTATCACCTTAGGCAAATGCCTCATCAAGTGGGAAGATTCAATCAGAGTTCAAGGGGTTGCCCATAGCCTGTACCCCATCAATCAAAAGATACTTTTTATAAAATAATTTGAGGAAGAAGAGAACACCAACTGGGTAGAGGGGAGACCAGGAATACCTTCTACAAAAAGGTGGAAAATGAGCAGAGCATTGAAGGAAACTAAGTATTTCTGGGAAAGTAGTGCACTACAGGCCAGAAAGACTGCAAGGCCACTGACATGGAAGATGACAGAAGGCTGATTTTGGCAGAGAGCAAGTAAGCAGCTTTAGCTGGTGAAACATTATCCATAATGGAAAACAGTGAGAGGTCTTTCCATTAAAATCAGAGGTAGAGCAAAGATATAAATTTATTATCACTGCTATTATTGTATATAGTTCTAAAAATTTTAACTATAGTAATTCCACTAAAAAAATACATTTAGGGGCAGTTAGATGGCACAGTGAATAGAGCACAGGCCCTGGAATCAGAAGAATCTGAGTTCAAATCCTGCCTCAGACACTTGACACACTAGTTGTATGACCTTGGACAAGTCACTTAACACCAATTGCCCTGCATTCCCCCTCAAAAAAAAAAGAAAAGGAAAAATAAATTTAACAAAGAAACACAGGCAGTAAAGAAACACATTGATCACTTTTTGCAGATAACATGATATTCTACCTAGAAAATTATTGTCAGCTGGTTCGGCATCTGGACAGTTCCCTGGCAGTTTAGATATTGGAACGAAATGAAATATCTGTAGGCCATTCAACATTTAACCAGAGGAAATTTACTCACGCACAGTAGAAAAAGGACATTGTTTCAGCTGAATTTTCCACGCTCCTGAGTGGGCTATCAGAGACAGGCTGGAGTTCCTCATGGCTTTTTGTTCAGAACCTTTAGTACCCTGAACAAATTAATTCTTTTTTTAATAGTATTTTTTCCCAATTACATGTTGTAATGTAATGCCAAGGGAAGGCAACTTCCCAGGTTCAAAATACCAGCATAGGTGCTCTCCATTTTATTCAGTGACCAGCCAAGAACAGAGAAGATCAAAACATGACATCATTCCAAATACAGCATTTACTAAATGTGATTAAATAATCTCCAAGGACTACCCCACCCCAGGATCTTCCAATCATTCAATCAATTACAAAGTCCCGGTTCTAAATACCTCTCCACCCCTAGGCTGTACCTTCATTAAGTCCACCACAAAGCCCCTCTTCTCAAATGGAGATTAGTTTCCAAACATAAGTAAAATACATTCACTTGCTCAACCATAGAACACAAAAAGGTCAAAAGTTCCCTACCCCTGGATCACAATTGAATCTACCCCAGAGTTACATCAAGTTTAAGCTCAGCACTTAATACCCAAATGGAGGTCTTTTCTTCATCTTGAGTCGAGGCAAGTTCTCAGCAATCTTAGTTCCTTGGGAGACAAGGCTTAGCAAGGCCACAAGATACATTGCCAGTCTCTTCACTAATTCATCCTCTGTCTGTAGAACAGTCCTAGAACCCCTGAAAACATTAGCAAAACCCTCTCCCAGGATTTCTGTAAACATACAACAAGAAAATCCTTCTTCAGGGCTTCTGAACCAACAGAAAGGTGCCCAGACCCCTGCAACAACAGCACTGTCTTTCACCAGTGGACAGTATTCACTCTGTCTGCAGGACAGTCTCCAGACCCCTGCAACAACAGCACTGTCCTTCACCAGTGGACAGTATTCACTTTCTGTCTGCAGGACAGTCTCAGGGCTTCTTAGCCAAAAGCCAGGTTCCAGGACTTCTTCAACAACAGGACTGTCTTTCACCAGTGGACAAATCTGGCAAAACAACATCAAAACAGACAGACAAAGTGCCAGCAAAACAGCCATGTCTCCTCAGTCCTTGGCAGCTCAGGGGGCAGGTCTCAAAAGTCCAGGGCAATTCAAAGCGGCCACCAGCAATTCTTAGCCTCTCTCTCTCCACGAGGTGCTGCTTCCAAAAAAGGTCTTCCGCCTCTCTCTTGTCTCTCCAAATCTACGTCACCAGCTCCTCCCAGTTCAGGACTTTCTTTTCACATCAACAAGTCCATCCCACAGGTGGGATTAACAAGCTCTGGGTTTTAACACAATCAATTTGAAAACCAAGCCAATACAGGGGAATCTTTAAATGCCATTACTATCACACATGTAAAGATAATTTTTAACATTCACTTAAAAAAATTTTACTTCCAAATTTTCAACTTCTTTCCCTCTCTTCCTTTCTCTCTAAAAAGGCAAGAATTTTAAATAGGGTATATGTGTGCAATCATGTAAAACCTATTTCCATATTAGTCATGTTGAGAAAGAAGAAACAGACCAAAAGGGAAAAAAACTATGAAAAAAGAAAACGAAAGTGAAAAAAATATGCTTCAGTCTGCATTTGGACTCTCACTTCTTTCTCTGGATGTGGATAGCATTTTTCATCATGAATCTGATGAGGTATGGGCTCTGGGAGTCCCCTTAGCTCTCCTTGAGTCCTTGAGGTAAGGCTCTGGGAACCTCCCTTGGACTCTTGATTAAATCATCCCATTAGATGAAGCATTTGCATGAGGGAATATGCCTTACATTGTGGCTGGACCCAGACCTCTAGCCTAGTTACTAACTGCTAACTACTAACTCTAGCCTAGCTACCAGCCTAGCCCTCCATTGTTCATCTACTTCCCACCCTTGAGCCTATCAAAATATCGACCCACCCTTGAACTGGCCTAGCCCACCATTGTCTGTAGTTTCCAGGTGGCCTCCCACCCTTAATCACTCACTGACCTCATTAACTCCTCCTGAAGACCCTCCCCAAACTCCTCCCCTAGACCATCCCTAGTTTCTTCCCACAACCTTCTGTATATAAGACCCCATCCCGTCTTCATGTTTGTGAGAGCACCATGGAAGAGTTGAGAGTGCTGTAGAATTTTTCTAGCACAGACTTACTCTATGTCTGATGCAAGCGAACTTTTAATAAACTTTACTTTTCTTTGGCTGAGAAGACTTGAGTCAAAATCATTCGGCAGGACCCAGCATATTGGTATTTTGGGGTCTCCAGAGCAACCCTAACCCTCTTAGTGAGTAACCTCTTCAAATCTTTTGGAATTGTCTTATATCATTGTATTACTGAGAAGAGCTAAGTTATTCATAGTTAATCATTGCACAACATTGCTATTACTGTGTACAATGTTCTGTGAGCATCATTTCATGTAAGGCTTTGCAAGTTTTTCTGAAATCTGCCAAGAAAATTCATTCTTAAGGATGGTTCCAACACCTTTTTAAGGAAAAGAACTAACCCAGCCCATATGAGACAAAGGCTGTGGTAGGTTGGCAAATGTTTAACAATGGATCTCTATGAAATAAGTTTAATCTGAACAGTTTTCTCCATTTTGTTAAATCTAGACAATTAACAAAATAATAAAACGAGTTCTGATTTATAGTTTGTCAATTTTGGAGGGGGGAGAGGAGGCTATAAATGCTCATATTGAAAATTCAACAATTAGTGGTTTGAGCTGGCTCTAGCTCATCCCTAAAGGAGATAAGATGAACTATTTTGTTTGCCAAAAAATTGAAAAAAAATTTCACAAACAAGATCAATGCAGTTAGAAGGGAAATAGGTAATTTTGAAAAAAAAATCTGCTAAAAGTTTCTCTGATAATGATCTCATTTACAAGCTATATAAACAACTCTTTCAAACTTTGACAATGAGCCACTCCCCCAAGAGACAACTGATCAAAAAATACAGATTTTAAAAAACAAACAGTATTGATTCAAAATTTCTATAATTTTCAACATGAAATACAACACAAATATATATAGTGACTTTCAGTGGGATTTTCCCTTAATTTACCATATACAAAATTTCCTTTCCCTTTTGATCCAGATTTTTTTCCTTTTCTGTATATAATTTAAAAATCAGCCTAGTTTTAAATTTATAAAATGTATTCTCTTGCCTGTGAAATTCCAATTTTGTTGTCAAATAGAAATGACTTTTTTATGAATGCAGTATGGGTTTGCAATGAGACATTGAGGACAGAATTATAAATTATGAGGTTTAAAATTAGTTTTCATTGTATATACATGAATTTGGGATACTTCCCTTTTCCCAAAAGTTTCCATGAGAAACCACGATATCTTCTTATAGAAGGTAAGTGGGCAATAGGACTAAGAATTAAGTATTGTGACAGGAATTCTGTGTCTTGAAAGAGAAAAGAGAAAAAAAAGAAAATTGCATACTTGAATATTAATGGAAAATTAATCTAGAAGTTAGGACGGGCAAAAGGAGACATCAGTAAAATACTAAACCATAAACTATTTAAATTATTTTAAACCATGATTTATTTTAAATAGATTTGTAACTTAAACACAATACAAAATAAAGCCCAAAGAGACTTAAAAGTCTGAAGTTGGCATAGATTTTCACGGTAACCTTAAGAACTTTCAGGAGAAGTTATTAATAGGTGTTGTCCAATCACTTTACTTTGTAGCCTCATATGTTCGTGGCTATAGTTTTTACACAAGGACTTTTGCCAGGATTATCTGCCCTAGCTTGTACCTGGCTCAGGAGAGTTAATTAACAAATGGTCAGTGTGAATACTTATACCTTGGAAATCGAGCAAAAGCTACAAGTCAGGCCTTGATTTATTGTTTTCTGAATTGTCCAGACTTAAGAGCATGATGGAGAAAATATTAATAATACAGGTAAAACTGTAAAATGTGTTGAGTATTTTTTTCTTCAGAGAACTGATTGTTAAAACATTTACCTACATACTCCTGCCCCCAATCAAATTCCTGCTGCGGCCAGATCTTCAAAGATGTTACTTAACAACAAAATTATTAGGAGCATGATTATTGGGGCTCATCACCTTCTATTTTTGCAGGCACAATTGGGATTAAGTAATTTGCCCAAGGTCTCAGAGATAGTAAGTGTTGTGTCTGAGGCTGGATTTGAACTCAGGTCCTCCTGACTCCAGGGCCAGCGCTCTATTCACTACGCCACCTAGCTGCCCCTGATCTTCTTGAGACTGACACAGGAGCCTGTAAATTCAAGGATATGTAAGTCAATGTCAGTCAAGGGACAAAAATCTTGTATTTTTTTTTGAAGACAGTTAGTGCCCTTTCTCTCTCTGCCATAAACCAAGGAGAAAAGATTTATCATCTCATTTAGGTTCAGGTTCTGTTTGAGAAACCATTTCCTGGATTATGAAACTTTATCATAAGACTTCTGATACATGGTCTGAAAAGTTTCCTGAGTTTTCTTCTCCTGAATTTGAAGTTCATGTATTTATCTATACACTGTTTAATCAGTTCTGAATGTGTGAGATTTTTGTTTTTCTGATACAACATTGTGGCTTCATTTGTAATGTACTAAGCAGTGAGGTGGCATAGTAGATGGCTCTGGAGTCTGGAAGACCTGAGTTCAAATTCTGCCTTAGGCACTTACTGGGTAACCTTGGGCAAGTCATTTAGTCTGCCTCAGTTTCCTCAAGTGTAAAATAGGGATGATAAGAGCACCTGCCTCACAGAGTTGTTGAAAGAAAATGAGATAATATTTTTAAAGTATTTTGCAAACTTTGAAGCACTATATAAATACTAGATTTTATTACTGTTTTTCTTTGATGGTGTCTTCCATCTGCCTTGATGCTACCTGTCTTGCTAATCCAAAAATCCTATAGTAGTTGTCCTGTAGCTGTGTCCATCATGCTTATCCACACTCAATGTGACTTGGACCAAGTAATTTAACTTCTTTGGCTTTCAGCTTTATTATCTGAAAAATAAGGGGTTGGTGAGTGAGATATGGATTAAGAATGAAGCATGATGGTGAGAGGAGGGAGAAGGGCAGGGTGAGAGAAGGGAATCTTAGGAGTCCAGCAGAGAAGTCACCCACTAGTTTTCTAAAGAAGAAATGAAAGTTATCAATAACCCTATTAATAATAATTAGAGGAATAAAAATTAAAACATCTCCAAAGTTTCATCTTAAGCCTATCAGATTGGTAAAGTTGATTGGTAAAACTAAAATGACAATCATTGGAAGGCCTGCAGGCAAGCAGGCACACTAATGTACTTTTTGTGAAGCTATAGGTTGAATCTAGTTGTTCTAGAAGATAGTTTGGAACTAGGACCCCAAAGTAACTAAAGTGTGGATTCCTTTTGACCCAGTGATACTACTACTACTGAGCCTATCCCCAAAGAGATTTTTTTTAAAGAGGGAAAGTACCAATAAGTACAAAAATATTTATAGCAGCTCTTTTTTTGAAGTGGCAAAGAAAGAGAAACTTAGGGGGTTCCCTTTAATTGGGGAATAGCTGAAAAAATGTGGTATAGTAATGAAATGGAATATTATTGTACCATAAGAAATGATGAAAGAGACAGCTTTAAAAAGATCTGTGAAGACTTGTATGAACTGAGGCAGAGTGAAATGAACAGAACCAGGAGGACAATTTATGCAATAACAACAGTGTAAAAAAAAACAAACAATTTTGAAGGACTTAAAACTCTGATCAATGCATTTACTAACCTTGATTTCAGAGGACTGTTGATGATGCATATTGCTTACCTCCTGACTGAGAGGTGATAGAATCAAAATGTAGAATGAATCGTACGTTTTCAGACATGGACAGTATAAGAATACATTTTGCTCAGTTATGTATGTTTATTAAAAAGGGTTTCTTTTCAATTTAGTGATAAAAAAAGGAGATCACCAAAGAAAAAGAAAGGGAAAATAAAGAAAAAAGGGTCATTACAAAACAGATGGAAAGCCAGAAGGAAATAGACAAGCAGGGCAGTTACATGTTGAGTAATTTATCATGTGTTTAAAAGGAAAAGCAAGTTGTAGATAGATTTGCAGTTTCATGAATGATCCTCTTTTTATGTGCTTGCATTGCATATAAAAATGCTCATTTTGCGGCTAGGTGAGTAAAATTGGTGGCCCTGGAGTCAGGAGGACTCAAGTTCAGTTCTGGCCTCAGACACTTAACACCCACACAAAAAAACTAGCTGTTTAACCTTGGGCAAGTTACTTAACCCCAATTGCCCTCCAAAAGGCAAAAAAAAAAAATGATCATTTTATTTGTTGTATGTTAAGTTCATAATTTAAAAAAAATTTGAAGGATACATCAATTTTACAAAAGAATGAGAGTTATGCAAAGATTGGAGAGAAATTAATGTTGTCTTGATTTTAAAAGAAGAAAACAAAGTGGACACTACCAACTGTAGGACAATGGGCTTGACTTCTATTCCTTGGTAGAATTCTAGAATGTTTTACTAATAAGAACTGTATTATTAAGCAGTTGATTAGTGAACATCTGAAAAAAAAGCCTGGTGATCACAAAGAACCACCATGGCTTCATCATGAACAAGTCTTGCCAGATTAACTTCTTTTCTTTTCTTTTTTTAAAAAATTAATTTTTAGTTTTCAACATTCACATTTATAAGATTTTAAATTCTAAATTTTTCCCCCTTTCTCCCCTCCCCCCTTCCCAAGAAGGCATGCACTCTGATATAGGCTATAAATGTACAATCCTATTAAACATATTTCCACATTAGTTATGTTGTGAAAGAAGAATGAGAACAAAAAGAAAAACCATGAAAGAGAAAACAAAAAAGAGAGAAAACAGTATGCTTTGATCTGCACTCAGACTCCATGGTTTTTTCTCTGCATGTGGATAGCATTTTCCCTTACTTCGTTTCTTTTCTTGACAAGGATACTAGACTAATGCCTAAAAATGTTCCCATCATGGATTCAGTCCTTTCCTCTTCTTGCTCTCTAGTGACATATGACCTTGTTGTTGTATGCCTGTGAAACCTGGACAGTATACCAACAGAAATTGGGGGTGGCCAGGTGGGGTAGTGAGTAAGAGCACTGGCCCCAGAGTTGGATACTTAGCACCACACCCAGAAATAACTGGCCCTGTAACCTTGAGCAAGTTACTTAACCTGGATTGCTTAAAAAAAAAAAATCGAATCACTGCCATTTCAGTTATGTTAGGAAGATCCTGAAGATCAGCTGGAAGGATAAGATACCAGACACTGAGGTCCTTTTTTGAACTAAACTGCCAAGCATTCAAACTCTACTGCAGAGAACAAAACTATGATGAGCTGGCCACAGTGTTTGAATGCCAAACATACCTTGCTATTTTATGGAGAATTCACACAGGACAAAGTGCTCACATGGTGGTCACAAGAGGTGAAACAAGGACACTCTCAAGGTCTCTCTTAACTCTGGAAATAGGGGTGGCTAGGTGGCACAGTGAGTAGAGCACCAGCCCTGGAGTCAGAAGAGCCTGAGTTCAAATCTGGCCTCAGACACTTAATACAAAAACTAGCCATGTGACCTTGGGCAAGTTGCTTAACCCCAATTGCCCTCCAAAAAGGGGAAAAAATAAAAGAACTTTGGAATTGATTTTATGACATGGGAGACACTGGCTCATCAGAGAACGGTCTGGTCTCTATAAGCAAAGCAGAATTGAAATAGCTCAAAAGAAAACTAAGACGCGAAAATTTAGAGAACCTACTCAAAATGTTCACATGAATAGGTTGTACCCAACCTGTGGTAGAGTATTCTGAGTTTGTAATGGTCTGAACAGCCACAGTTTGAAGAATTGTAACTTGATGTCATTTTGGTCCTCTTGGAAGGACAACAACCATAGATGTATGACATGGATTCAAAGCGATCCAAGGATCTGACTAATTGCTGACTCCTTCATGTAGCTTCTTTCACTCCCCCCACTCTCCCAACATGGAGACTGCCAGCTCCCCTCATGTCCTTTGCTGCTGAAGACATGGAGTTGGCTTCCGCCATCTTCCCACAGAAACTGGAAGTCAAAGTACCTGCCGCAGCCCAGAGCCCCAAACAATTGGAAGCTTGAAGAATCCTCAGAAAGATGAAATTTAATAGGAATAATGGGGTGGGGTTCATGCCCTGAGGAGAATCCCTCAGAGCTAGAGGCAGGTATTGAAGAGGTTACCATAAAATGATGAGGTATAGGGTTAGGGGTGCATGAGACTCCAAAATACCAACAGGCTGGGTCCTGCCAAATGAATTTGATTCAAGTCTTCTCTCAGCCACATAAAAGTAAAGTTTACCAAAAGTTCACCATATTGGGTAGACTCTTAAGGAGCCTCAGTATCTGTGATGCTTGTATTGGACCCACAGGCCAGAATAATCTGACATAGAGCAAGTCTGTGCTAGGTCATTCTATGGCACTCTCACCCACCAGGAGGTGTGAGATGGGGTCTAAGGTTGGGGGAGGAATCTAGGGGTGGTCTAGAGGAGGAGTTTGGGGAGGGTCTTCAGGAGGAGTCAATGAGGTTAGACTCCAGTAAAAGAGTGAAGTTGCTGGAGGTTACCTGGAGAAGAGAGACAATGGTGGGCTAGGCCATTTCAAGGGTGTAACTGTTGAGGATCAAGGGTGGGGACTAGCTGGATAATGGAGGGTTAGGCTAGTAACAAAGGTTTAGGTATTGCCTCATGCAAAGGCCTCATCAAAGGGGAAGATTCAATCAGATTTCTAGGGGGTTCCCAGAGCCTGTACCTCTTCTGTATGAGGCATCTGTGGGTCTGGGTGCACATAACTGACAAGCTCCCACCAATATACTTACTTTTAATCATTAGAGGATATAATTAACTCAAAGCAAAGGAATTTTTAAAAATGCATAATAAAAAATGCAAAAAAAAATCTCCCATAAAGCCTAGGGTACACTTTTCCACAGTGTAAACAGTGGCCAAACGTGGAACACTGATGGGGAAGTACAAACATAGGGAGCATGTACATTCATTGAGGGGTGTACAGATGGCCGAGGCACAAGAAGGGGGAGAGCACAATTCATGCCACTGACACACAAGAAACGGTTCAGTTCACGGCCTAGGCCACTGAACTTAATTTTTTTGTTGGATTAAATTTTCTGTTTGGTTTTGGTAAGTATTCTCTTTCCCTCCAGATTTTAACCTCTATAAAACATGTAAAGGTTATTGATTTAATAACTACCAAACACTTCCGGGGTTCGGTGATGCTCAGTTTTTCAACGCCAAACCTCTTTCTTCCTAATAAATGGGAGAGGAGGAAAAATAGGAAGGCACCAAAAGCAAAATGGCCTGGGACTAGGCCATTGTTTCCAATACCAGTTTAGCCAAATTCCTGACCTTTCTTATGCAGGTATCCAAAAAAAGCTAGATAGTTTGCCCGTAAGCATTTAGTTTTTAGTACCCTAAAGGGGGAGGGGAGGAGAGAGGAAGACTGATTTGTGGCCCATCTGAGAAAGTTCTGACATTTTTTTTAGTAGATTCCAAGATGAAAAGGAGAACCAATGGTATAATATGAAATCACTAAGCCTGGGTCAGACTTCTGAGTACTGTGTTCAATTCTGGCTCCGGAATTTTAGGAAGCACATTGGTGGGCATGAAGTGGAGATTGCGCAGAAGGGACAGACCAGAATGAAGTACTTTGGGGCCAAGTCACGTGAGGATCAGTTGAGGGAACAAGGAGGGGAGGGGGGAGGGGATGGTGGTTAGCCTGGAGAAGAGATCTGTGGGGGAAAAGACGGCTGCCTTCGAGTATTTATTTGAAAGGCTATCTCGTCCTAGAGGGATTCGTCTCCAAAACCCCAGGTGGCAATTACAAAGTGGCAAATTTTGGTTGAATACAAAGGACTTTCTAACGACCAGAGCTATAGAAAGGAGAAATGGGCTGCTTTGGGTTAGCTACTTCCCCTCCCTAGGTCAAGTACAGGGGCATATTTTGGAGAGGTTTATTGGACTAGATGGCCCCCCGAGGTCCCTTCCTCTAGGAGATTCTGATCCGGGGAGGGTAGGAGAGGCCTAGCTGGAAAAGGGGCCTTCATTGTTGGTGGGGGTTAATCAGTAAAGCCAGTTAGTCTGAGTTGAAAGGTTGAGGCCGGCCGGGGGCTGACCTTGGGAAGCCGTGGGGGGCGGGGGGAGGGAAACGACTTGTCCCCGCCTGCGGCCCCACCTCTTCTCTCAGGCAGGTGGCTCGCGGGCCTCGGGCCCTGCGCCCATTGGCCGGGGGTTCCCAGGGCAGGGAGCTGGTCCCACCCTCGGCGCGTGGGGGGCGGGGCATGGAGCTCTCAGTGTCACCCTCCTTGCCTGGAGGCTCTAGTTCGCGTTCCACGGGCGGTGGCGAAGGGGACGACGTCAACGTCAAAATGGACAGTGGGGCCTACGGGGCGGCCAAGGCCGGCGGCAGCTTCGACCTGCGGCGATTCCTGCAGCAGCCGCAGGTCATCGTTCGGGCTGTGTGCATGGTGAGCATCCGGAGCCCCGAGGGACCCAGGCCCGCCGGGCTGGGGCGGGCAGAATCTTCCGGCGGACAGCAGGTGGCAGGCGGGGGTGTCCTTGCTCCTGTTAGCACCAGGCCCCCGACCCTCCCTGCCCTGCCCACCCGGCCCTCCTGGCCCTCCACCCCGCGCCACGGCTTCCCAACCCCCTCCACCCCACTCCCTCGTCCGGTCTGGGCCATTTTTTCCGGGACTGGCTTAACCGGGTGGCCGGGCCGCCTTGCTGGCAGTGGGAGGAGCCTGGGCGAAACTGTGGGGCAGGTGGCAGGCTGTCTGCCCTATCACATTCCGGGGTTGGGGATTTATGAGTAGGGGACTTTAAAAAAAAGTAGGAATGAGAAGGAAAATGTGGCCCAAAAAGAGTGAGCCTTGCCCGCACCGAGGAGCGTTTGGCCCCCCTGCCCCAGGGAGGCTAACCTCTGTAAATCAGGTTTTAGGGGCTCGGACCACTGTTGCTCTTTTCTCTCTTTTGCTGATGGGAAAAACGTGAATTCGGCCCAGCCCGAATATGAATCTATTGCTATTTACATCTTGTAGAACCGATTGTGGAAAAATCTGCCCCGGAATGTTTAGAAGGCCCTGGGTTCACTGGGGAGAACAGTGGGACCAGTACTTGAAATGAATTCCTTGGGATCAGGATGAGGAGAGGGCATCTTCAGTGCTTAGACAATGCCTACTGATACTGACTGGCACCCCAGCACTGCTTAGTATATATCTCTTGCTGAAGCTCCTCTCTCCTATAGGAGCACAAATGTGCTCTACTTCAGGGAAAGGTGATGTATTGGCTTGGTAGTGCCAGGGGATGAGGGACTGGGCACACTGTTTCTCTCCACTTCTTCCCCTCCTCCCACAGATTTCTTGTTTTAGCTTGAAGAGTAGAACATGATTTGACTGCAAGCTGATGGGTTCTATTGAAAACGAAAATACCTTTTGTGATTGGAGGGCTGGAGGGGCTACTCTTTCAGATTGGTTCCTGAGGCAGCATTGTTTTAGATCAGCCCCTCGATCCAGGGCAAGGTGGGCTAGTGGTAGGGGATTCCCTAGCTTATAATAGATTTCCTCTGAAGTAGTCTTTCCTTTGGAACCCTGATTTTTAGATTCACTCTTAGGTCAGATATGTACCCCTTTTGTGAAATCATTAACTGGATAGGCAGATCTGGGGCCCATAGATGTACTAATTTTTGGCCCAAAGCTTACAAGCTTCAGGCTAACATCTCAACTGTCTTCCTCACTCCCACCCTACACTCCTCCCCCACCTGCCCCAAGCTGGCATGAATAGTATTAGTGTAGTAGTTAATCTTCACTGGAAAGCTGGCAACACTGAATGGTGTGGCTGTGCTGTATTAATGCCCTTTTATTTAGTGTCTACATTTATATCAATGCTTATAGAGAGGGTAAGCAAGAGTAGAACAGCCTTTGAAAGCTAGGCAGGACAATCTCCATCTTGGGGGCAAGACCACTGACTAGAATATTCAGAGGCCTAAACCACTCAGTTCTCACTGGAAGAATTATTCCCAGGCATATGTCCCGTTGATCTATGGCAGAATTTTATCTTTTACATGAATATGGTGTTCATTAATGGACATTTATTAAACAATGGTGCAGGGGTGCAGAGATGAAGCATTACATAGTCCCTGACCTCAAAGAATAACATTCTGTCCTAGGGGGTGGGATAAGCCAGGATGGAGACAGGGGAAGGACATGTATACACATAAATACAATATAAGGTAGAGAGTGATGGGACAGAGGAGAGCCTTAGAATGCTCTAGGGATATTTGAGGAGGGACAGAAAACTTTGAGTTAAGGGAGATTGGAAAGGTGACAGAGATGGTAACTTGAAGGTAGAGGAATATTCTGAAAGGCAGAGATGTGGAGTTGGAAAATATTCCAGGCCTGCACAAATGTGAAATTTTGAGAATAACTAGTTGTTCAGTTCAACTGGATTGCAGATGTGTGTGCAGGAGAATAACATGAACTAGGGCTGAAGAGGCAGGCTTATTGTTAGTGCCAACTGTTAACTTCTCTCCCCATTAAAACAAGAAAGTAATCACATTCTGAGATCATTCATGGAAGTCATGAAATGAAATAAAACAACACAAAATTCAGTAAGAGGAAGAGACACCAGCCAGGAGTATCATCTGGGCTCACATCAATCTTTCCCAGGTCCCATCTCATTTCAAATCCTGGGTTTATAGATTGGTGGGGAATCATCATTCTAGGGTGTCAGTGTGGCTTCCCCAGCTTCATCAGACACTTCTTTTCTTCATTAGTTTTTTGCTGTGATCGTGTTCTCCTGCATCATTGGTGAAGGCTACGTTAATTCACATCATTCAGCTGAGCTCCACTGTGTCTTTAACCAAAATGAGGATGCCTGCCGATATGGCACAGCCATCGGGGTGCTTGCCTTCCTGGCTTCTGTTTTCTTCTTCGTGGTTGATGTCTATTTCCCCCAGATTAGCAGTGCCACTGACCGCAAGTACTTGGTCATTAGTGACATGATCTTCTCAGGTAACTTTCCCATGGGCTTTTGGGGAAGGGATCCACATCTCCCTCTTTATTTAGTCCAGTGGCTCCTGGGATAGGGATGGGGAAGGATCCACTTAAGTTCCTTGGTAATTTCCAGTGGTACTTTCTGACTTGAGGAGGTGGGTGACTGTTATGGAGAGCTGGCTCTTCCACATCCTATTTTCTCCCCAGCTTTCTGGACCTTCCTCTGGTTTGTTGGATTTTGTTTTCTCACCAACCAGTGGGCAGCCACCAAGCCCACAGACGTGTTGGTGGGGGCTGACTCAGCTCGGGCAGCAATCGCCTTCAGCTTCTTCTCCATCTTCACTTGGGTATGTGGGGGTCTGGGACCGTGGTCCTATGGTGGGTGATGCCAGAGGTGTGGGTTTTGGCAAAGGGGGGGTTGGGTAGAGGGTTCTTTTCTCAGATTTCCAACTTAAACCTTTCCTCATTCCTAATGTAAGAAGGCTGGGAAACAACACCAGCAGGGGAGCTAGGTGTCCCATCTCTCCTGCCTTCCCTTCTCTTCCTCAAACTTTTCCATCTACCCAAACCCTGACAAGCCACTCTTTCCCTAGGGCTTGCTGGCTGCTCTTGCCTACCAGAGATACAAAGCTGGGGTAGATGACTTCATCCAGAACTACATTGACCCTACCCCTGATCCTGCTGCCCCCTATGCCTCCTACCCAGGAGTTGCTGGAGACAATTACCAACAACCTCCCTTCACCCAGAATGCAGAGACCACTGAGGGTTATCAACCACCTCCTGTTTACTAAGTTGAGTTAAAGCAGCATGCAAAAGCACAATGGGGGACACAGGGAGGGGTGCAGTTGACTTAGTCTTCACCTTGGGGGAAGGGAAAGGGAGGGAGTCTTTGGACACTTTCATGATGCCATTCCCTTCCTCCTGTTTGTACTTCATGCTCTTTCAAACCTGCCATATAAGAGGTACTGCTTCCTTCCCTTTAGGAGGGACTGAAGAATCTGCCTTTGGACAGAGCATTTTTAAGACACTTTTGGGTCGAAGTGTTTTCTCACTGCTTTTCCCTTTACCTAAGACAGCTATAGAAGTTGGGTAATTCCTACAGTGCTACTTACAGTGCCTTATATCTTCCCCTTCATCCCAGGGGAGCAAAACTTGTGGTGATTTCTGTGGTTCTGGCAGTGGCTGCTTAGAGTTCTCTGCCAGGGATCGTTCAGGTCCTGCTGAGACATTCTGTGGTGCTTGTGCGTGTGGGTGTGCAGGGTGTGTTTGTGTGCCTTCATGCTTGTCCCTTCTGTTGCTGGTGGTGGGCTCTGAGGTGTAGTGAGTTCCACACCTTGATCTCTCCAATACATACACACTCCATTGCTCTCAGGTCTATAACCCTTTTATCTGGGGTTATTCTCTTGATCCCTGTCCCTTTCCTACTCAAAGGAGAAAGTGAGGAGCACCCTAGCCTTTAACTCTTTATAGTTACTGCTGTATTCTTTCTCCTGGTTTTCCTGTTTTCTGAGATTGCTAATCTACACCCAGTGCCAGGTTGGTGACAAGCAGGGGCAACACTCCCTGGTCCTTGCTGCAGAAATCCTGGAAGCTGGGATTAGCTTTCCTTAACATGCAAGGCCCTGCTTTGTGTAATATTCTGCCATTGTTAAAATATGAAATGTGAGGCAGAGCAAGAAGGCATGCCTACCTTGCAGCCCCTGGATGGTTCTGAATGTATTAAAAAGTCATCAGAAAAGAACATCCAGAAGACGTTACATTTTGTTAAGTTGGTTTGGAGATGGAATAAAGAAATATAAGTTTACGTGTGTGTATTTTTTCTCCTTTTGCACCCTGCCCCCCCCCTCGCCAATTGGCATTGCTGTTAAGGTCTTAATTACTGGTAGAAAGGGATAGGAAGCATTCTATGGTGTAGTTGTTTTGGGTATGGATTCCTACTATTTGTTAAATTGGGATGGAAACCCAATAGCTTCTTTAGTCTCAGAAGCAGAAGTGGCATAGTCTCCCTTTACTCAGTTTGTATGATTCTCTGCCTGAGGTCTCATCCTCCTCTTTGTTCTCAGCATCTTAAATATAACATTGTCCAACTTGTAAATGTGGCAGTTTTCTGTGCTGCTTACCCAGGTTACTCCTTCACTGGAGTTGAGCTCTAGTAGATGGGAAAGAGGGCTTGTGTCAGTCAGCTAGCCTTAGTCTTTTATTTGCCAGGAACTGCACTAAATGATGGAGATAACAAAGAAGGCAAAACAAAACAACTCAGTCCCTCAACTTAGAACACAACATACAAATAACTGTATAAACAAGATTGTAAACAGGATAAATTGAGGGTGGTCTCAAGAGGCAAGGCACTGAGATTAGGGATTAAAAAAAA
>NW_027186290.1:1483359-1514021 GCF_028583685.1 Petaurus breviceps papuanus | reverse complement strand
GGAAGCTCAGAAGAGCCGCTGTCATCTCCTGCCTCAGCTATTAAGTGACCCTGGGGAAGGCACTTGACTTCTGGGAGCCTCAGTTTCCTCCTTTGTGAAATGGGGATAATAATAGCCTCTCCCTCCCAAAGGGACTATGAAGATCCAATGAGATCATAGCTGGAAAGGGCTCTGCCCATCTGTGAGTTCTGGGAGTGTGAGTATTGTGGCTGCCTCAATAAAATTAAAGTGAACGATTGAGATCAGAGAACCACTGAGAGCAGGCAGGAGATTCTTTCTCAGTCCTGCTGCAGGATGGCAGGGCTCCCCACAGACAAGGTCAGGCAATGTGTCATTGGGTCAATGTGGGTATATTAATTGTTGGTCAAGTTAACAATGCCAATATCACCGTGTTGGCCAAATCGTTTTAGATAAAATGTATCAGCATTTAATATAAATATATATTAATCTTTTAGACTATAAAAATAATGAGAATTTTTCCTTGAGTCAGAATGATGGGGGAAATATAACCATATGTTAGGCACTTTTTGTATATATGAGTATGCATGTAAACATACACACATCCATATATATGCATCTACATGTATGGGATACAATAACTATTATCTAGTCAATCAAGTCATCAAGAAGTATTTCTTCATAACCTACTCTATGCCAGTCACTGTCCTAGGTGCTGGAGAAAGACCACATGGGACAGCCCCTGCCTTATAGGCACTTCCATCCTGCTCAGGTTTATCCAGGACCAGTTTTCTGTCACTGCAGTTGATCAGAGCACTGCTGTTTTCACTTCTGTGTTATTATGAACTTGACAAACATGTTCTTTCCATAGACAAAGAACAGAAAAATTGATTGTATTTGGAATTGCCAATTGATTTAATAAATAATAAAATTTAATTAAATAACAAAAATAATAAATAATAATGAATGAACATTGAGCTTCTTTTCACATGATGATTTTGTATAAAATTAAACACCATAGTTCCCAAACTGACCTGATTTCTCCACTTCTTTCTGCTCTTTTCTGTGCATTTTATATGTTTCTTTGATGATATATTCTCTCTTTTCTTGTGTTATGTCACTCTCACTATCCGCTCCCAAATTACCCCACTCCTCAAACTGAAACCCCTCATAAGAAAGAACTAAATGACAACAAGTTCACTCATTTGCTCTGTCTGAACTTGTGCATCTCATTCTGCATCCTTACACCATCATCTCTTTTTCCCAAGCTGATTTTCCACCAATGGTTTTCCATCATGGTCAGTCTTTGGGAATTGTGACTAGTCATTGCATCAATTAGAATATTTAAGATTTTCCAATTATTTTTTCTTTTACAGTGTTGGAGCCATTGTATAAAGTGTTCACCTGATTCTACTCACTTGACTCGACATTTTTCATACAATCTTCCCAAATTCTGGGATTGGTTTTATTTTTGTTTTTGAAGTTTTAATATTAGCTTTATTAGACTTTAAAATTTTTTAGTTTTTAATCAACAGAAATTAACTTTCTCTTCCTCTTAGCTCCCCTTTCCCATCGATAAAAAGAAATGAAGACAAAAATCTTCATAACAAAAATGGCTAATTAAGCAAAACTATTTCTCACATTGGCTACACCCCCCAAAAAGCATATTTTCCAATCTGCCCATGACCTATCTGCCTGGTGGTGAGGAGTATATTTCATCATGAATCCTCTGGAATCATGGCTGGTCAGTGCATTGATCAGAATTATTGAGTCGTTTAAAGTTGTTTTTACAATAGTTTTGTTAATATAAAAACTATTCCCTTGGGTTCTGCTTATTTCACTTTGTATCCATTCCTAAATCCTCCCAGGCTTTCTGGTTTTTAAATGCTAATCCCACTAAGGAGAATTTTTATTTTTCAAACACAGGAAAGTATACACAGAGCTATTAGGTTATAAAATTTTAACTATTTTTTTTTCTTTTCTCTCACAAAAGTTTTGATGATCATTTATGAATCTTAACACTAGAAATATAGCTTACTACATTGATCCTAATTATAGAGTTATTATTATTCACTTTATTCTTGCTTATACTACAAAACTTTTAGCTATGATATTACTGTAAAATGATTTTTTTTCTTTTCCCTATAGTATTGAATATTGAGTCAGAGAGCAAATATTCAGTGTACATATGCCAACATATTTGATGCTGTCAAACTTAAAGACTCAGAATTCAGATCTTTTTAACCTTTTTCAGAAGTTACAAGATCTTATAAGATAGAGGCCACTACCTATGCTGCAGTTCATTCTTCACTTCCTAGGCCTCTCTATCTAAAATAACGCGACTATTAATCAAAAGTTCAAGTTTTTCCAGCTTTCTTCCTAAATATTCTTGGTACGACATTATCTTACTCTTATTTTTATCAGAATGCATGTACTCTATGTAAATAACTCCATGTTACTAGGGAACAAGCTAGACAGATTCATTACAAATTGCACTCAATGCGTTGCCTTAATGACTCCTCCACCGCTCGTCATTGACCCACATGGAATGGATATAACTCATGATCCCCCCTTTTGTACATTACATATGCTCATTATAACAGATGCTTTTTTTCTTCTATTACTTTTGCTTCCCTTCAGACAAGGGATACAGTAAAAAAAATGTGCGCAACCATATGCTGCCGCTTTTTTTGCTTCTGTGGGCATTCTGGCACAATTGAATGCTGATAATGTTCCTGCCACTAACAATTTATTTCAATCTTTCTGTGATCATTTTAAAAATAATATTAATTACAGGCATACCCCTTGTAATAAAGATATTACAACCTAGTTGCTAAAATAAAAAAGGGGGGAGCAATTAGCTACATTAGCTACTGCTTTATACACCCAAAATACATTAGCTAAATAAAAACATTGCTAAAAATGAGTACATACTGGCAGTAAAACAAAATGAAAGGTGCATACTCCCCAAAGTGAAGGTAATGTGGGGATTTACTACTGGGAGCACAGGCTGTGCTTATATATTTTCCAGAAGCTGGGGAACTACCAGTGAGGGTGCCAGAACAGAAATGTCAGGGTGTGTACTCCGAATCACCCAGAAAGATGAAAAAGCTCCAGCAGCAGAAGAAGAACTCACAGAGACAGAACATGGGAATAAAGAAGAGGTCTCCTAATGCAGCCACTACACAAAACAAAAAAGCTGTGCCCCCATGGGGTCAGATCGAACATTTTTAATATCCACCTAAAAAACTGAAACCTGTTACCCCAGGATTTGTGTTTTTTTGCTGTGATCACTCTGCTGTCTATACAAACTGAACTGGTTCCATCCTGATTTATGTTTCGAGACACCTACCCCTGTCGCATCACTTGTTTCATATATAACTGTAATTGTAACTACATGTATTTGACCCCCTCAAGCCTTCCTTACTTCTACTAATGTAAATCATTTACAGATGATATAAATCCATACTACATTTTATTGGAATATACCCTGCTTTAACTGTACTCTCAAACAATGTGTTTATTAGTGGTTATGATGTCTTTGTTCTTCTTGTAGAATCACCCTCTTCTGGTTTCAGACTTCGGGGGAATGATTTCTGGACTTTTACTCATGGGACTAATTGCAACTGTGTCTTCTATTCTCCTTCTCCAATGTACTTATGGATACACCTGTCTATGTATGATTCCCCTGTATGGAATATTGTTTGCACTCATTGTATTCTTGCTCAGTGTATATCTAGCAGGGATTTGTACTAATATTTTGTCCACTATCATTGATAATTTCAACCCCTGTGTCTTTATATTTAGGTAATGAGTTAAAGTAGAGACTTTCAGCAAAAATTAGATGCTTTAAAGGAAACAGTAGAATTTGTGAAAGACAAGCTTGCAGATTTCACTCTATTTGTGTTACACACATGAAATACAATAGGTCTGATTATGATTGGCAAAAAGCTAAAAATCCTTTGGTAGAGATGTTTAGAAATCCCTCCACAGGAGTGGATTTGTCACAATTGGATAAGTTGATTTCCCATATCAATGAGGCCTCCCTGGATGAAATTAAGGTGGATGATTTGGCACAACAAATTTGGGGTTCATTTAAAGAGTTAAGTCCTTTGCATTGGCTACATACATTGCTTTTACCCCTTCTTCCCTTGGTTCTATTGTGTCTCCTTGTGATTTGCATTATTCCCGTATATTGCCCGTGCTAGATTGGTGCTCTGCGTGAGGTTGCCACTGAACTGCATTACCTGCACCTTCATCAACAGAAAGGGGGAGATGTGGAAGACCTCGGCCAGTGGGGCTTTGACCCTGATAGCTGAACAAGCCCTCTCAGAATAAGACCCTGCTAACCAGGCCCGGATCGGTTCCCCATCCCCCAGGAAGGTTCACAGGGATGGGCTTCTCATCCCCATGAGAAGCGTGGTACACTCCCGGCCTGAGAACAAGGACACTGCAGTATTCTCAGGGGAAGCTAGCATAATGTCGCAACGTAGCATTAACTAGATGCCTTGAGACAACTCCATTCTGTTCTAGGGAAGTTTGGAACATCCTGCCCAGTACTTGTACCCTGATAACAAGGATAGAGTACATGGTCATCACGTATGAGGACAATGGGAACTAGGGCAATGGTGTAATCCCAAAGACAGTGGCTTATGATGACTGTGCAGTTTTACACTATATATACTGCACTCTTAGCTGAATAAAGTTGACTCAGTTTTTTCCACCATACTGGAGTCCCGTCTCATTTATCATTGTCAACCTCTGGGTTAACAATCTTTTTATCTATCTTTTCACCTAACTTTTCCTTCTCAGTTCTGCTGCTGGCCGGCAGGGCTCCTATCTACCACTATCTCAGACTCTGCCACAGAAGGGCAGGGGTCCCTGGGTGGGCTTAGCTCCCCACAACACTGGAGAGCCATAACCCTTTGGTGGTTTCAGATTTCATTCCCTTAATTCCAAATAGTAAATTCTTATAAGATGATAAATTTATCCCTGCAAGGGAGCTGAAAGGCCATGAAGTCTAACCACCTCATTTTACATATAGGGAAATTGAGGCTCCATGGCTCAGTGACTGGCCCAGGAAGCCACTGCTAATAAAAAAATCTAAAAAAGAATTCCAAGGCAGACCTTCCTGCCCACAAATCTAGCACATCCTTCACCACAACATATAGCAGCCTCTCATAATCACAGCTCTCATCTACCTGCTTTCACCTCATTCACTTCTCCAGGATCCAGGGTGTTTCCCTTCAACAAAAATAAGACATCACATCTTCTCTGGGCACTGGAAGCTCTCAGGGTGGGGAATCAGTCAGGGATGAGGAAGAACAGAGACTTGTAATTGCATTCTCTTTAGGGAAAGTGGTGTGGATAAACAGCTGCTCCATTTGGAGGATCACTCCATTCTGGTAACACATAGGTGTCTGGACTGACCCCTTAGTGCTTGTGATGCAAATAACCCAAAGCAGGATATGTTGTACAACCTGTTCTGAGAAACCTCCAAACGGAGGCAAACAGAGTCAAGTGACTTGCCCAGGGTCACACAGTTTATAAGAGTCAGAGGCCTGATTTGAACTCAGGTTTCCTGACTCCAGGCCTGGCAGTCTATGCACTGCACCACCCCAGGGGCCCTACTGGCTACACTGACTTTCTTCTGTTCCAACTTCAGGCTCATTTATGCTAAGCCATTCCCAACCCCTCTTAATTCTGTTGCTTTGTTGCTTTTTATTAATTCTTATTTTATACGACTCCTCAGTAGAGTGTGAGGTCCTTGAGTAACTGTATTGTCTCTTGTCCCTTTCTGTGTCCCAAGCATTTGCTGGATGTTTCTAGATCAATTATCTTAGTGCCAGATTTCTTTCCAGAGCTTTTTCTTCCTCCTCTGCCAAAGCCTCTGATCCAGGAATCAAGAAGACTGATCTTGGGGAGCTGCAGGGCTTTAAGGGCATTAAGTCTCAGACACTAATAGCCATGTGATGCTGAGTAAATCCCTTACCATCTGGGAGAGTTTTCTCAACTTATATAAACTGAGGAACATGTCTGTGGGCAGAGTGAGAACCAAGGTAGTGAACTCCTCTCCACAATGTACAAGACCAAATCCTGATGGGGAAACCAGAAAAACCTGTGATTCCTTGGTCCAAGTTGGCATGGGGGGAAAGGGAAGGTCCATGGACCCTTGGAACAAGTGTAGAGAGGAAGACACTGCCCAAGGATCATTTCTGCAATGAAATCCTGAGTAACAGGGCAAGAAGATTCAGACCCATGTCAGGGAACTACAACAGTATGGCTGCCCCTGGCAGCTCTCTATCCCTCTACCCAGGCCCAGTTTATATAACCAAGATCAAGGAAATCTGTGCCAAAGAGTGGAATTCCTGGTTACACAGGCCCTGGGGAATGAAGTAAGGAAGTACAGAGGCCTGCACAAGCAGGGGTGTGGTTCAGGCCTGGGAAAAGAAGCAGGGTATGGCTTCCAAGGTCCAGCCCGGCCTGCAGTGGAAATGATAAGGTATGGGCTCTGGGAGCCCCATTGAGCTCTCCTTGAGACCTTGAGGTTCAGGCTCTGGGAACTTCCCTTGGACTCTTGATTAAATCATCCCATTTGATGAGTCATTTTCATGAGGCAATAAGCCCAAGTCTCTGGGCCCAAGTCTCTGTCACTAGACTTCCCACCTATGAAAATATCAGATCCATCCCCAAACTGGCCTAGCCCACCATTGTCTGTAGTCTCCAGCTACTTTCCACCCTTAATCACTCACTGACCTCATTAACTCCTCCTGAAGACCCTCCCCAAACTCCTCCCCTAGACCACCCCTAGATTCCTCCCACAACCTTCTGTATATAAAATCCTGTCTTGTCCTCAAGTTTGTGAGAGCATCATAGAAGAGTGAGAGAACCATAGAATGCCATAGAAGAGTGAAAGGGCCATAGAATGGCCTAGCACAGACTTACTCTGTGTCTAATGCAAGGAAACTTTTAATAAATTTTACTTTTCTTTGGCTGAGAAGACTCGAGTTGAATTCATTTGGCAGGACCCCATGTATTGGTATTTTGGGGTCTACAGCAACCCTAACCCTTTTAGTGCATAACCTATTCATTTTTATGGTTCCCTGACTGGGAATTTGCTCAAGGAGAGCTCAAGGGGGCTCCTAGAGCCCATACCTTATCAGAATGACCAGGGCAGGAACCCCAAAACAAAGAGAAACCCTAATCCTAACCCTAATCCTCCCCCTCTGAGCCAGTCAGCAGAGCTTGGTAGTTGGTCAGTAGGGAGAGAGCTTGGCAGTAGTCCACTGTTCTAGAGACTCAAACCCAGGTTACAAAATTGGAGAGCTCAGAGCAGGAGGGCAGCAGTCTGATTTTGGTCTGGATCAGACCACTTTAGGAACACTGAGAGCTCATAGGCCTTGATCCTGCCCATGAGATCCTAGAGTAAGACAACACTCAGGACCCCAAGGAAGCAGCCACAGGAGCAGCCCAGACATTCCCCTCTGGGTGCTGCAGAGGAGGTAGGCTGGAAGAATGAGCCAACAAAAGAAGAACAGCCTCACCATAATGAATGGTTATGGTGGCAAAGGAACAGTCACAAACATAGCAGTGACTCCTCTCTCCAAGCACTGCCTCCCAAAAACACAGCTTGGGCAGAAACACAACCAGAATGTCTGGAAGCTTTGGAATAAGAGGTAAACGTGCTTCTAAGTGGAATGAGAGTGCTTGAGGGGAAAAGAAATGGAACATAAATGAGAGGTGAGGAAGAAAGAATCAAGGAGGTAAGAGATTGGTACAAGGGAGACAAAACCTCGGCCAAGCAACAACCTCTCTGAAACTTGGAACACAACAAACAGAAGCCACAAGGCAAAAATAAATATTCAAACAAATTCAAAAGGTTAAAAAAAATACAGAAGAAACTGTCAGTTATCTCATGTTAAAAAACTCACATAGAAAAGAAAAGGGAAAATAGAAATAACATTAAACTATTTGAACACCATTAAAAGAAGGAGCCTCCATGTGAGATCTCAAGAAATCCTAAAACTTCCCAGATGTCTTACAACCAGAGCAGAAAGTCAAAATGAACCATAGATCATTTCCTGAAAGAAATCTCTGAGTGAAAACTCCCAGGAACACCATTTCCAAAAAGACAAAGTTAACAGGTTAATAAGGAAAAAACACCAAGCATCCAGAAACAATTCAAGTACCAAGGAGCCATAGGATCACACACAATTTGACCATAACCATAATTTGAAGAGCAGAGAGCTTGGAAGAAGATATGCTAGAAGGTAAAAGATATGGTCTTAATTGTGGCTCTGCCCAAACCTTTGTTATTAGCTTGGCCCTCCATTATCCAGCTAGATCCCACCCTTGATCCTCAGCTGTTACACCCCTGAACTGGCCTAGCCTACCATTGCCTGTCAGCACCAGGTAGCCCCTAGCAACTTCACTCATTTACTGGAGTCTGACCTCTTTAGCTCCTCCTGAAGACCCTCCCCAAACTCCTCCTCTAGATTTTCCTCCCACAACATTTCTGTATATAAGACCCCATCTTGCCTCCATGCGGGGAGAGAGCACCATAGAATTTTCTAGCACAGACTTGCTCTGTGTCCAATACAAGCTCACTTGTCCCCTACAAGCCTTACAGATACCAAGGCTCCTTAAGAGTCTACCCAATATGGTGAACTTTTAATAAGAGAAGACTGGAGCGGAATTCATTTGGCAGGACCTGGAGTGTTGGTATTTTGGGGTCTTGAGAACCCCTAACCCTAGACTTCATTTTATGAGGACCCTCTACAACAATGACTATTTATAGAAAAGACAATTTTATTCAAAACTTACTACTCTTGTGGGAAATAATACCAGGTCATGCTGCGTCCTGGGGTCCAATCATGTTTTGTTATAAACAACGTTTGAATGCACTATTTTGGAATTAATAACATATATATCCTCCGAGGTCTTTTATGATAACTGGAATAAAAATCAGCCTCTTCTAAGTAAATTCATCTGTATAACTATCAAACTTAATGGTGAAAAGCTTCTACCTGCAAAATGTTGTTAGCTATATTTACATGTGTAGAGGTGATCTTCTGATCCTCCTAAAGGAATTGGAATCAGAATGGAAACTTTTGAAGAAATAACAGGATCAGACAATCCTGTACAAGAGCATCCTGGGGCTCTTGCTTTTTATCCTTGTTTTCCTCTATCCTGACATTGATGGGGTGCTTGGGATGCTTGGGATCTATATCTGTAACATCAATTTGTAAAACCAATTTGTACAAGTGTAACTGCAATTTGTATTGTAAGATTGTAATAGCAATTTGTAAAACCAGTCTGTAAAATCCCTTTCCCAGCCTCAAACTCTGCCCCTTCCCCCTATCCACACTCTGCCTAAGCAACAACTTGTGACTCCTTTGTTCTTGCTTGATCTCCTTATGTTTCCTCCTGTCTGGCCCAAATCTCATCTCCAAGTTAAACTCCTCAAACTTTTATCTATGCACTGAAGTCACAAGTTCCTCTCAGTCAGCCCTAACTTTTATCTATGCACTGAAGTCCCTTACATCCATCCCGTCAGCCCTGACAATGGCAGCCCTACCCTTTAAAAGTAAAAGCCTGTGCCCCCTTTCTCTTGCAAGTCCCCTAAGGATCCTTGCCCGCTGGAAAGCGCATAATAAACTTTTTCAACTCTGACTCCAAGTAAGGCTGAATCGAAGGTTCTTTCCATACTGAATCGAAGGTTCAGTCTTAAGATAAGATCAGAGTCCCTGCTGAACCTATTGGGAGCCATCCTTCATCAACATCACTTTACTGCTCCTTCTATTTGGGCCTTGCATATTAAGCTGACTGGTCAGATTTGTGTCTCCCGCCTGCCGGCTGTCCACCAACAGGTGGCCATGCAGCAAGGACACCTGTTCCACGCTCTCCTCAGCCCCAGCACGCTGCTTCTGCCTCATTTTACTCCCCTCCCCACCCCCACTCAGTTCCTTTGTCCCTCTCCCAAAAGCATTTGGGTGGATGGTGAGACAGACAGGAGTGCTGAGGCAGATGAAGCAAGCAGGAGGCAAGATATGAGATGGGAGATAAGATGCAGGTTGTGACCAGCCAGAGAAGTGATCAAAGGAGACTATGCACTGAAGCCCCTCACCTGGGGGACATACCTGGGACTTTCTAGCTGTGCTGGGTTCTGGGCCCCACCTTGAACCACTTCTGTGCCTAGCCTCCCTATTCCTGAATCTAATGCCTTCATTCAAATAGGGGACTCTGTGGGGCAGGGCAGAGTACATGCTTGCTGGGTGTATCACCATCATTCCCAGGATAAGCACAGCTCTCCAGCTATTCCCTTACAACCCTGTGTGGAATTTATCTTTTGAGCACTTGAAGGATATACTACAGGCACCTCTTGGGTGCAAGCCATCTACTCCAGCCTGCTATATCCCCCTACCTCCTCCTCCTCTTGGGTGCAAGCCATCTACTCCAGCCTGCTATATCCCCCTACCTCCTCCTGGGGGGGGGGAGGGGATGATTCCTCTACCTTTCTGACCCCATTATTAATCATTCTACTCCTTTTGATATTTGGTCCAGGCTTATTTAAAGTCCTGGTTCACTTTGTGTCTGCTCCCCTGCAGAAATTTCACCTTCAACTCTCAGGGTACTGGCCCCTGCCTTGGTGTCCCCAGTGGTTTGCTCTCTCCACCCTAATTCCTGCGACCCGAAGGAAGGGGAGCTGCCTGACGCTCCTCAGTCCTAAGCGAGAGAAGTCAAAACTTCCCAGACTAGACTCTCAAATGTGGTAAGGCTGTTGGGTATGGGAGGGCAATGCTTTCTTCAATGCACCTTGGGAGGTCTCCTCATTCCTTGTTCCGGTGGCTGAGGCAGAGTGTGCACTTAACTTCCAGCCAATGGAAGAAAGGGGTCAGCAGGTGGGGGAGCATTCCGCCTAGGCCTTTATAACTTGGCCATTGCCTTTTGTAAATTGCTTCTCTCCATCATAATAAACCATTGTTTTCTGCTTCCCACCTTGTGTTATTCGGGTAAGGATATCTGTGGCACACAGTTTTTGGGGTGCACACAGTGCAGAGTTGGAAAACTGCCGGCATCCGGTCTCTAAGCCTCATTCTGGGAAAAGCAGCGAGAGATCTGCTTGGAGGTGCTGAGGGGTAGGAAGGATGGGCGCAGAGGGAGGAAGGCGCAGACGCCAAGACAGAGGCAGGGCAAGGGAGAGGAATGGAGCGCAGGCGCAGGGGTGGAGGCAGAGTTGCAGCCAGAGGAGAGCGGGAGCAAGATGGAGAATGCGCAGGCCCAGACACGGAGTCAGAGGCTGGGCTAGGAAGAGGGACACAGCGCGCAGATGCGGAGGCAGAGGAGGCGTGGGGGCCTATTGTAGTCACGGGGAGCTGGTTCTCTAGCAGGAATTGCCTGGTAGCCACGTGAGGTGCGGGACGCGGTGCCTTGTGCAAGGGGAGAATCTGGCTGGTTCTGCGGCTCTGCACCCCCATCCCTACTCCTCTCCCAGTACGCGAAATGGAGCTCTAGTTTGCAGTGAAGTTTAGAATATAAAAAAGGGGGCAGGGGCCGGACAAGGAGAGGGAGAGGGGCGGAGGGGTGTTGTGTGAGGGAGAGGGGGAGGTGGGGATGGCAGAGCACCCTTCCAGGGCAGCTCTGGCTTGGGAGCCCTGGAGTCTCAGACCAGTCTCCTCCCTTCTGCGAGCCCAAGCCCCCTGTGCCCTCCCTGGGCGATGTGAGAGGAGGAGAAGTAATCTTCCAGCTCAAACCCTCCTTTTCTGTGCCCAACATCTCCCCCCAGGGCAGGGCCAGGGGCTTTGTAACCCCGCTGGGCCCTTACCCTGTGTATCCCCTCAGGCCAGCTGCTGCCCAGAAGAGCAGAGCCAGACCCCCGCCCCTGGGATCGTTCTTCCTGCCCAGCTCAGCCTGCAGAGGACCCAGGCCTGGCCTAGCAGGGAGCCTGGACCCCCAGGGCATGGCCCCTGGGAGCCTCAGCCCCCCTCCCCAGGTGAGTGCACTCTGTCCTCAGCCTTGACCTACATTGGCTAATGAGGCCATTGCCCCAGACCTGGAGGATGGGCCTGGAAGCCGGAAATATCTTTCTCCTGGACCTTTCTGTGGGGAAATGACCTGAAATTGACTAAAACAGTAGCTACATTGTTGCAGCTGGTGGGGGCGGAGGGTCGGCCCAGGCTAGAAACTTGGATGATGGATTTGAGGTTTCACTGAGTGTCTTAGAGGAACCAGGGACATCAGTCAGGCAAGACTCACAATGTTATAGAGATTACAAAAGTGTCATCCCCCCCACCCCCACCCTCAGGCCAGAAGATAAAGGCCCAGGGAGAAGCCAGAACCTTTCTAGAAAACAGATGAGGAGATGAGATCCCTGGCAGTCTTATGGAATCCTAGTAAAACTGGCCGGCCCCACTGACCAGCAGGCCCACTGCCCCTACCAAGGCCCTGACCAACACCCTAACTTCTTCATGTACTTCTCCCTGCTCACTAGAACAAAACACGAGTCCCCAAACAGGAAGCAGGCCTTTCCCTGTGATGGGATCCTAGCCACTGTCCCCAGATTTATTCCCCCAGAATGCACTCAACCTCAGCCACATCATCCATCTTGACCAGACAGGGCCACAGTAGCTAGCCAATCAGAAGTCAGCACCCCCAGGATGTGGAGCAGGATGCTGGACTACCAACCCAGAAAGGGCTCAAGCTACAATAGCACTTTCATAGGAATAGTGAAGAAGTGACCCTTAGGATCTGGAGAGACATGCTATAATATTACGATATATGCATGCCCGTCATCTGACATTTTCTGTATGCATTATGGGTAATCATATGCACAGTTCCACTGAGGGTGGGACCCCTCCTCCATTACCTAATCCCTTAACAAACTCCTCCTGCCTTTCTAATACCGTGTTTCCCCAATAATAAGACACTGTCTTATTAATTTTTTTGGAAAGAAAAACACCAGAGGGCTTATTTTCAGGGGAGGGCTTATGTTGTCCTGCCTCAGCTCTCCTCCACGGCACTGCTCTCAATGCCGCCAGCAAGCAAATCACTGGAGAAGAACAGGATGATGTGCTCACTGCTGCAGCTCTGATTGGATGCAGCTCGGAGCGCGGCGTGCGTTTCACCAGGGGGAAGACGGTGCATACAGAGGGTACCGTAATGTAGCGTGTAGCGCAGGGGAGCACCTTCACCACAGTAGCAATCTCAATAGGGCTTATTTTCGGGGGAGGGCTTATTTTAGAGGAATCTTACACAGTAAGGGGAGGGCTTATTTTTGGGATAGGTCTTATTATCGGGGAAACACGGTATTAGCCATGTACCTGTATTCTATGTAAATTTTGGTTGTGTGATCAGCATCATATTCTCTGTAAAACTGTATGTCTTGCCTTACTGAAGTTGCTAATTCCTCCAAGGGACTTAACCACTTTCCATAGCATGGAATCTGTAATAAATCTTTCCAACTGGTTGGGCATCCACCTGCTTCTTTGAAACTCTTTAGAGAAGTGCCGCTGAGACTCAACCTGAATTGCAGCAGTTTTTGCCTTCCCTGGGTGGGCAGAGACTCATCCCCACAAACACTGCCCTGCTCTCTGTATCTCTGTGTTAAACTGATCCACTGACACTTTGCATATCCTCTCTTCCCATGTATTTCATCAATGCCATGAACCTGCAGGCCTATTCCCAGGTTTGAATGAGAAGATGTAACAGACTCTCTTCATTGAAGATGAAACCCAGACATTTATTCAAATAGCCATCATCCAAAATCCATCATAGTAACAAAGAAGCCTTTAAACATTGCCAATGCAGGGAGCGCTCTTTTTAAGACAGAGTCCATACATGTCACCGATGCAGGGAACACGGACATCCCAAGCCTTCCCTCCTGTAGGCCTCCCCACAGACACAAGTTCAAACCACAGACAGACATCCTCCCCCTGTCTCTCATGCTAGCTGCTCTGCCTCACTCTCACTTCCTGCTGCACCCATTGGGCAGGCTCCTCCTACCATGGGCTCCATGTGATCCAGGCAGGTCTTCAGATTCCCTTGACATCACAGCTGGGTGCTGCCCTCCTCTCTGTCTTTTGAAGTTCTCCCTCACTAGAATAAGTCAGGCAAATTTCCCCGAATCCCTCCCATTTACCATTTCTTGGGTCCCATCAATAAGTGTTACTTTTTGGAGTTGAGTTGTTTTTAGTTGTGTAGAGTCTTCCAAGTTTTCATGAGCCCGTTTGGGTTGTTCTTGGCAGAGATCCTGGAGTGGTTTGTCCTTTCCTTCTCCAGCTCATTTTACAGAGGAGGAAACTGAGGCAAACAAGGTGAAGTGACTTACCTAGGGTCACACAGCTAGTGTCTGAGGCAAGATTGGAGCTTAGGTCTCTCTGAGTCCAGGGACAGCACCCTGTCCACAGTACCAGTGGGGTACCCTTGTCCAGAGAAGCTTTCTACAGTATAAAGTACAATGAACTCTGAGGGGACCAGGAAAATGTGTTTTTTCAGAGAGTGAAATTTTAGCTGAGACTTGAAAGAAGCGCAGAGACCAAGGTCAGGATCAAGAACCTGCCAATCATGGGAGACAGTCATTGCAAAAGCTCAGAGTCAGGAGATGGAGGGTCTTGATCAAGAATCAGTCTGGAGGCCTGTGTCCTTGGGTCTCAGAGCAGGGGCAGGAAGGGAGGGTGGGAGGTAGAGGGAGACTGGAAAGGGTACTGGGGCTGGGTATATGTATCCACTATGTGCCACATTGTTCAGCTCATACATTTTCTCTCTTTTGATCCTGTTGTAGGAATTCTCAGGGTCCCTGCTAGTGACAGGCTGAATAAGGCAGTGCAGGCTGCAGCCAGGCAGGTTCGCTGCCCCTTTTTCTGTCTACTCAGAAGTGTTGGGGTTTCAGGATGTGCTGTGGTGGAACCATCTCAAAGAATTCAGAGTCAGACCACCTCTAGTCCAAGTATAGGCATTCATTGAGATCGACACCTCTCATGGAGCAGGCTGAGTTCCAAGAGGAACCAGCAACTTCAGAGAAACAAGATGGATTAGGTAATGGAGGGGGAGGACCCAGCCCCAGTGGAACTGTGCATGCAGTTACCCACAATGGGTACGGAAAAACCCATGGGGGGGAGTATGTATGTAGGATAATGATGTTATAATAAGCCTCTCTCATTCTAGGTCAGTTCTGTCCTGTTCCGTTGTTTTGGGGTCCCCATCCTGCTGGTGCTGCTTTCTGACTGGCTGAGTATTGTAGCCCTGTCTGAGACTAGATGGACGTGCTTGTGGTCGCGTACATGGACAAACCTTCTGTTTCTTTGGGAAATACAAGGGATGGGTCTGGGGGCAGTGACTGGGATCCCATCCCATGGATGGGATTTGCTGTTTCTGTAGAAATAGGAGTTCATGGAAACACCTGTTCTAGTGAGCAGTAAGGCATATATGAAGAAGTTAGGGTGTTGGGGGGTGGGGAGGCCTACAAGGAAGTGAGAGTATCTGTGATGGAATCCTAATAAAGCCACCCCCAGCCCCAATATTCTCACTTCCTTCAGTAGGCATTCAGACTCCATCAGTTCTTTCTCAGGAGATGGAGAGCTTTTTCCTTCTAAGTCTTTCAAAGTTGTCTGGGATCATCATGCTGCTGAGAATAGCCGAGTCATTCACATTAATTGTCAAACAGAGTTGCTGTTCTGTGTACGGCATTCTCTGGGTTCTGCTCATGTCACTTTGCATCAGTTCATGTAAGTCTTCCCAGGGTTTTCTAAGAGCATCCTGCTCATCATTTCCTATAGCACAGCAGGGTTCCAGCACAGTCTTGTAGCAGCTTGTTCAGCCATTCCTCTGTTGGTGAGCATCCCCTCAGTCTCCACTTCTTTGCCACCACTAAAAGAGTTGCTCTCAATATTTTGCACATACAGGTCCTTTGCTGTTTTGCTTTTCATCTCTTTGGCATATAGACCTCGTAGTGGCATTACTAGATCAAAGGATAGGCATGGCTTTATAGCCCTTTGGGCATAGTTGCAAATTGCTCCAGAGAACGGTTGAATCAGTTCACAACTTCACCAACAGTGCATTAATGTCTCAATTTTCCCCTATACCCTTCAACATGTGTCATCATTTTATGTCCTATTAACCAGTCTAATAGGTGTGAGGTAGTTCCTCAGAATTATTTTAATTTGCATTTCTCCAATCATTTTTTTCATGTGACTAGAGATAGCTTTGATAACTTCATCTGAAAACTGACTTCATATTTTTTGATCATTTATCAATTGGGGAATGGCTCTTATTTTCATATTGACTCCGTTCTCTATATTTGAGAGATGAAGCCTTTATCGGAGAATTTTCCTTTAAAGTTTTTTATACTTATGTTTTATATTTATGTTGCTAACTGTATGTGCTTCCATTCTGTTTCCCCTCTTTATTCTATTTTCTCTTTCTCCTTTCACTCTGTCCCTCCTCAAAACTGTCTTGCTTCTGATTAGCAACTCCCCCAATCTGCCCTCCTTTGTATGAGCATGCCCCATTCTCCTATCCCTTTTCTCTCCTGTTCTCCTGTGAGCTGACAGAAATCTCTATACCCAAGTGAGTGTGTATGTTACCCCTGTTTTGAGCTATTTCTGATGAGAGCAAGATTCAAGTCTTTACTGTCACTTCCCCCATTCACCTCTCCATTGTAAAATCTGTCATGCCTCTTTCATGTCAGATAATTTACCCTATTTTATCTCTCCCTTTATCCTTCACCTAAAACATTCCTTTTTCTCTTCCTTTAATTTTATATTTTTTTGATATCCTCCCATCATATTCACCTCACAACTGTGCCCTCTGTCTATGTACTCCTTCTAACTACCCTCACATCGAAAATGCTCTTAGGACTTTAAAGTATCCTTTTCCTGTGTGGGAATATAAATAGTTTGGCCTTATTGAATCCTTTATGAAATTTCTTTTTTCTGTTTACCTTTTTATTCTTGACTCTCGTATTTGAAAGTCAGATTTTCCAGTCAGCTGTGGTCTTTTCATTAGGAATGCTTGAAAGACCTCTATTCCATTGAACATCTGTTTTTGTTTTTTCCCCTGAAGAATTATACTGTGTTTTGCTGGTAATTTATGGTTGTAATCCTAGCTCCTGTGCTCTCCAGAAAATCACATTGTAAGCTTTTGATCCTTTAACGTAGAAGCTGCTAAATCTGGTATTATCCTGACTGTGACTCCAGGTCTACTTGAATTGTTTCTCTCTGGGTGCTTGCAATATTTTCTCCTTGACCATGGAGCCCCACAGTTTGGCTGTAGTATTCCTGGGAGTTTGTATTTTGGGATCTCTTTCAGGAGGTGATCGGTGGATTCACTCAGTGTCCATTTAACCCTCAGCTTCTAGGATATCAGGGGAGTTTTCCTTGATAACTTCTTGAAAAATAATATCTAGGCTCTTTTTTTGATCATGGCTTTTCTCTCCTGGATCCATTTTCGAAGTAAGTTATTTTTCTGAGGAGATAGTTCACATTGTCTTTTTTTTTCCTCATTGTTTCTTGATGTTTGATGGAGTGATTAGCTTCCACTTGCTCAATTCTAATTTTTAAGGAAATATTCTCTTCGGTGACCTTTTGGACCTTTGGCCTTTGGCCAATTCTACTCTAAGGAGTTCTTTTTTAGATCAACTTTTGTGCTTCTTTTTTTCCATTTGACAAATTCTTTTTTTTTTCCAGGATTTATTTATTTTTAATTTTCAACATTCATTTTACAAGATTTTGAGTTCCAAACTTTCTCTCTATCTCTCCCCTAACCCTCACCCCAAGATGGCAAGCATACTGATTACCCCTTCCCCCAGACTGTGCTCCCTTCTAGCTCCCCATACCCCGCTTACCTCCTTCCCCCTTACTTTCTTGTAGGGCCAAGTGGATTTCTGTACCCCATTGCCTGTGTATCTTATTTCCCAGTTTCATGTAACAACAATTTTTTAACATTTGTTTTTAAAACTGCGTTCCAGATTCTCTGCCTTCTTCTCTCCTAAGCCATCTCCATTGAGAAGCAAATCAGTATAGGTTATACCTGTGTAATTAGGCAGAAAATTTCCATAGTAGTCATATTGTGAAAGACTAGCTATATTTCCCTCCATCCTATCCTACCCCCCATTTATTTTGTTTTTTGCTTTGACCCTGTTCCTTTTCAAAAGTGTTTGCTTCTGATTTTCCCCTCCCCCAATCTGCCCTGCCTTCTATCATCCCACAGCCCCTTTTATCCTTCTTTTATATATATATACCCCCTGCTTTCCTATAGGGTAAGATACCCAGTTGAGTGTATACGTTATTCCCTCCTAAAGCCAAAACTAGTGAGAGTAAGGCTGACTCATTTCCTTTCACTTCCCTGCTATTCCCTTCCATTGTAACAGCTTTCTCTTGGCACTTTTATGTGAGATAATTTACCCTATTCTCTCTCTCCTTTTCTCCTTTTCCCAATCTAGTCCCCTCTAACCTCTTAGTTTTATTTTTTAGGCATCATCCCTTCATATTGAACTCACCCAGTGCCCTCTATCTATATATACATGTGTATGTATGTGTGGGTGTGGGTATATGTGTGTGTTTATATATATATATATGTGTGTGTGTGTGTATGTATGTATGTGTGTATATATGTATGTATGTGTGTATATATGTATGTATGTGTGTATATATGTATGTATGTATGTACATACATATGTGTGTGTCTTTGGTTTTCCTTCAACCATCCTAATACTGAGAAAAGTCTCACAAGTGAAAAATATCATCTTTCCATGTAGAAATATAAACAATTCAGCTTTAATAAATCCATTATGATTTCTCTTTCCTGCTTACCTTTTGAAGCTTTTTTTGATTCTTGTATTTGAAACTCAGATTTTCTGTTCAGCTCTGGTCTTTTCATCAAGAATGCTTGAAAGGGCCCTATTCCATTCAATGTTCATTTTGTCCCTTGAAATATTATTCTCAGTTTTGCTGGGTAGGTGATTCTTGGTTTTAATTCTAGCACCTTTGACCTCCAGGATATCACTTTCCAGGCCCTTTGATCCCTTAATGTAGAAGCTGCTAGATGTTGTGTTATCCTGATTTTGCTTCTATAATACTGGAACTGTTTCTTTCTAACTACTTGTAATATTTTCTCCTTGACCTGGGAAGTATGAAATTTGCCTACAATATTCCTAGGAGTTTGCTTTTTGAGCTCTTTTGCAAGACGCATTTGGTGGATTCTTTCAATTTCTCTTTTTCCCTCTGGTTCTAGAATATCAGGGTAGTTTTCCTTGACAGTATCTTGAAAGATGATGTCTAGGCTCTTTAGGTCACACCTTTAAGGTACTCCAGAAACAATAATAATTTTTAAAATATCTTTCTTGGATCTGTTTTCTAGGTCAGTGAGCTTTCTAAAGAGATATTTCACATTATCTCCTATTTTTTCATTCTTTTGGCTTTGTTTTATAATTTTTGATTTTTCATAAAGTCTTGAGCTTCCATTTCCTCCATTCAAATTTTGAAGGAATTATTTTCTTCAGTGAGGTTTTCTCACCTTTTCCATTTGGTCAGTAATGCTTTTTAAAACATTCTCCTTGTTGCGTTGTTGGACTTCTTCTGCCATTTGAGTTGGTCTATTTTTTCATGTGTTATTTTCTTCAGTATTTTTGGGAACTCCTTTAGCAAACTGTTGACTTGTTTTTCTTGCATCCCTCTCATTTCTGTTCCCAATGTTTCCTCTGCTTCTCTTACTTGATATTCAAAATCCTTCTTGAGTTTCTCTTTGGCCTGTGACCATTTCATGTATTCCTTGCAGGCTTTTGATGCAGTATTTTTGACTTTGTTTTCTTCTTCTGGTTGTATGTTTTATTGTTCTTTGTCACCAAAGAAAGATTCTATTGTCTGATTTTTTTACTCTCCATTTGCTTATTTTTCCAGCCAATTCACTTTTGAACTCTTTGCCAAGGTAGGACTCTGCTTTCAGAGTGGAGAGTGCTATCTTGAATTTCTACGGTTTTGCCCGGCTGTTGTCAGAGCTACTTCTAGGCACCTGGAAATTTTCAGTTCTTCTTAGGTGATTGTAGCAGCAAGCACCCCAAGCATCCTCAGGGTGGCTGCCCATACAGGTTCTTAGATCTGCTTTGATAAAGGAAAGCAATTCAAAATGGGTTAACAAGCTTCAATCAGTCAAACATATATCGTTTACCTCGTTCAGGGGAAAAAGGTCAGCACCCCGAACTTCAAAGTATACAGGCAGAATTATCAAGACAGAAACAGATCAAGTAGACAGCTTTCCAAACTGTCCAGCCATTACATCCATACCAAATCAACATCTGGGTTTCAACATCTGGGTTTTTCAAAGCCGGGGGCTCTGGACAACGGCTTCCCAGAATCCAAATCAAATCACAGAACACTTCTCAAAGTGAGCCCCAAAACAAAGGTACACATCAGGGCTTATATAGCCTTCTCCTGGCTCAGAGAATGTAACAACCGTATTGACTCACTGGCCAATCAAGAAGTATCTACTGAAAAACAAGCCTCCCACCCCAGGCTCCAGGTGCACTTTAGCCTAGGGGCAGGGAAGTTCTTCAAATTTACATTCCCATTACATTCAGCCCCAAGAGCTTTCATGCCCATAGCATAGACAATTTACTTTTGAATTAAGATTAACAATCATAGGTCACATTTGCAAGATACAGAACTAAAGTTACCAAAGTGGCCACTGGGCCTTAAACAAACACAAAGTACATAGCATTTTCACTTCAAAACAAGAGTTCAAATAAAGTTCTCTGGGGGAGGGGGGAGGGGTATCCTTCCCCTCACACAGCTCCAGCCCCTGCCTCCAAGCACAGAGAGGGGGCTGGGCAACAGAACCAACAAGGTGGGGTCCCTGGGGATCCAAGGCACTTCATCCCACCCACCATAGTCACAAGTCCATCCTCCCCCTGGGTCCCAAACTGTGGGATGCAGCCAGGAAACACATTCAGTGCCCCTGCTTTGCTGTTCAGTTCTTATCTTTTCCGGTGGCTGAATTCCGAACTCCTGAGTTCCTTTTCCTCCCGCAGGCGGCAGCCACTCCTGGCTTCTGCCCAGGTCCCGATGCAGGCAGCTCACCATTCCTGCTCTCAGCTCAGTGAAGTCCACATGCAGGCCATTCTTCTCTCCTGCTCCATGGCTCCACAGACTCACAGCTACCACAACTGGGAAACAAACAATTATCCCAACCCCCATACTTTCCTTTTACTCTGCAGGTCCCTGTTCGGGCGCCATTTTGTAGCAGCAAGCACCCCAAGCATCCTCAGGGTGGCTGCCCGTACAGGTTCTTAGATCTGCTTTGATAAAGGAAAGCAACTCAAAATGGGTTAACAAGCTTACTTTAATCAAACATATATCATTTACCTCGTTCAGGGGAAAAAGGGCAGCACCCCGAACTTCAAAGTATACAGGCAGAATTATCAAGACAGAAACAGATCAAGTAGACAGCTTTCCAAACTGTCCAGCCATTACATCCATACCAAATCAACATCTGGGTTTTTCAAAGCCGGGGGCTCTGGACAACGGCTTCCCAAAATCCAGATCAAATCATAGAACATTTCTCAAAGTGAGCCCCAAAACAAAGCTACACATCAGGGCTTATATAGCCTTCTCCTGGCTCAGAGAATGTAACAACCTTATTGATTCACTGGCCAATCAAGAAGTATCTACTGAAAAACAAGCCTCCCACCTCAGGCTCCAGGTGCACTTTAGCCTAGGGGCAGGGAAGATCTTACAAATTTACATTCCCATTACATTGATATGATCAAAGGAGAGGTTATGCCTCCCCTGGCCTGTGGTGTGATCTGTGAGTGACCACAAGCTGTCTACTCTGCCTTGGAACTGTGAGGAGGACTCCCTCTCCACAGTTGCCACGAGCTCTGCCACACTAGCAATTCTCCTCACACCAGGACTGCCACCCAAGACTGTGACCCAGATCCCAGCAGGGTAAGGCAAGGGACTCCTGCCTCATCCCAGCAAAGGGATCCCTGCTTTTAGGGTTACCCTGCCCTCTGATCAGCCACTTAATCCCTCCACCCTCTGGGCCTGGTGCTCCAGAAGCAGCTGCTGCTGCTGCCACCCAGGGGCCTGGGGCCGGGGACAGGGCTGGGCCATGCTCTTCTCTCACTCAAGTCCAGTAGTTTCCCCACTGATCTTTTGCTTTATCTTTGTCGTCTGTGGTTTGAGAAGTCTAGAAACCATCACAGCTGTTTGTGATTGAGTTCCCTGAGACCTGCTCTGGCCCAGTCTGTACCTGCACAGCCCATGTGGGAATATGCTCTGCTTTCAGCCCAGTGTGATAAACTGTCCTCAGCTGGAGATGTCACTTTGTGGGTTCTGTAGCTCTAAAATTTGTTTAGAGTTATTTTTTACAGGTATTTGCAAGAGATTAGGGGAAGAGCTCAAGCAAGTTCCTATGTTTACTTTGCCATCTAGGCTCCAACCCCCACCCATTCATCCAAGTCTTAAAGGCATTCTTCTCCTCATTCGATTTTTCTACTTCTTTTTACCATTTGACATATTCTTTTTTTTAAGGTATTATTTTATTCATTTTTTGGTACCTACTTTACCAAGGTGTTGATTCTTTTTCAGACTTTTCTTGCAGCACTCTAATTTTTTTTAACCAATTCTTTCTCTGTCTCTTAATTTATTTTTTAAATCATTTTTTAGCTCTTCCATAGCCTGAGACAAGTTTGTATTTTTCTTGGAGGATTTTTTTTTTTGTAATGCAGGAGTTTTGATTTTGTTGTCTTTTTTTGAGTGTGTTGACTTTTTTGTCACTATAACAACTTTCTGTAGTGAGAATGTTTTTCTTTTGTTTGCTCATATTTCCAGCCTATTCCTTGACTTTTAACTCCTTTCCAAAGTGGGGCTTTGCTTTCTAGATGGTGGGCACACTGTATGTTTTCAGTTCTGTATGGTATGAGGTATAAGGTAGTATGAGCTCAGAACTGTTTATCACTCTCCTGGCCTGTGCTCTGGTCTGTGAGCAAACACAAGCACTCTTTCTTCCCCAAGGGCTGCAAGCTCTGCTGTGCTTCTCCTCACCCTGGGACTGCCACCCAGATCCTACTACAGGCAGAGCAATGGAGTCCTGTTTCCGGTGCCCACAGAAGGACCCCTGTAATCTTCTAAGCAGTTGTTTGACCCCTTTACCGTCTGTGGGCTGAGAGGTCCCGGAGCTGCCATCACCACCACTGATTTTTTTTACCAGTGTCTCATCTAAACTGGGGCAGCCTGAGATGAGTGCTCCACTCTCAGCCAAGTGGGACACACCTTTCTCCCTCTCACCTTCAAAGCCAGGCCTCCTTTCTTTCTCTACCTTTGCCCCCCTCCTCCCCTCCTCTTCTCTTTTTGAGACCATAGAGGCCACCTTCTCCATCCTCATTCTCCTTGGCCTCTTTCCAGCCTTTGGCAGTGTTCAGCACTCTCTCCTCCAGGATACTCTTTTCTCCCTAGGTTTTTCAGACAACCATCTGACTACTTCTCTGTTTTATTCTGGACCTTCCTGAGATCAAACCCTCTAACCATAGGTGTCCCTTGGGGTTCTGTCCTTGGTCCTTTCCTCTTAGAGTCAAACTGTTTATTTCACATTTATATGAAAGTGTTTTCAGTATTCTTAGAACTGCCATCATTACTAAAGTAGTTTGAAATTGTATGTGATGGGGTGATTCTAAAACACAAAGTGGGGTAGGAAAAGGCAAATGGGAGAAATTACATTTCTCAACAGAATGTTGAATGCAGTCCAGAGTGGACCAGCTTCTACCCTGGAAATGGCTGGAGCCAAAACAGCAGGCCAGAGGCAGGTGGGTCTGGAATCAAGTAGTGGTTCAATGAGCTTCAGAATGAGGAAAACCCTTGTAGGTAGATGTGGTCCTGAGGAGGAAGACTTAACATGCTGCAGTACAAGCAGTATTCAGATACATAATGCACTCCATTGGGCTGGACTGTGATGTAATTCTTAGGTCCTGAGTTACTGTTCCCATGGGTCCTGTGGGAACAGTTCTTGTCTCAAGTCTTGGGGGGCGTGTAGCGGCAAGCACCCCAAGCATCCCCAGGGTCGCTGCCACCACAGGTTCTTAGATCTGCTTTGTTAAAGGAAATCAACTCAAAATGGGTTAACAAGCTTACTTTAATCAGTCAAACATGTATCGTTTACCTAGTTCAGGGGGAAAAGGTCAGCACCCCGAATTTCAGAATATACAGATAGAATTATCAAGACAGAGAAACAGATCAAGTAGACAGATTTCAAACTGTCCAGCCATTACATCCATACCAAATCAACATCTGGGTTTTTCAAAGCCGGGGGGCCCTGGACAACGGCTTCCCAGAATTTCATCAGATCAAATCACAGAACACTTCTCAAAGTGAGCCCCAAAACAAAGCTTCACATCAGGGCTTATATAGCCTTCTCCTGGCTCAGAGAATGTAACAACCTTATTGACCCACTGGCCAATCAAGAAGTATCTACTGAAAAACAAGCCTCCCACCCCAGGCTCCAGGTGCACTTTAGCCCAGGGGTAGGGAAGATCTCTAAATTTACATTCCCATTACAGAGTGGTGAATACTCTGTGGGGTCCAGGACTACAAGGAACAGGGAGTGTGACCATGTCAGAGATGTGATGGATCTTGGCTCTCAGGTTCCTGGGAATTAGGGGCAGGCACATCTGGTGCATTACACTTGGCTAGAGGGTGAGATCATCCAGAGCACAAAGGATTATTGTTCTGCCAAGCTCAGGGTACAGCCTGCTTGTGGGACCTTAGTTCAGGGAAACAGGGCATCTCCAAAGTATTTGGACTTTACAAAATGGGGCTCGAAAAGAAGAACTAGTCCAGAGGAAGCAAGTGGGGGTGGAGACCTGGTAATGCTGGAGCCTTACTCTCATCTGGGTTGAAAAGGAGACATGAGCATCTGAAAGGGGTAGATACATCTTCTGAACTTGTAGAGAGATGAGAAGATTGGAGGACAGGGCCTGGGGGCTTTGTAGAGGGCCGTGGGGGTTGGGAATAGGAGGATGGGGGGGGGACTTTTGGAGGCCTGTGTGGACTGACATTGGGGTGGGGGAGCTCTTGGTCAGGTTGGTGAAGTTGGTTGTAGGAGGATGGGGGAAGAAGGTAAGGTAAAAGGGATATGGTAAAAAGAGTTTGAGGAAGAAAATAGTGAAAATGAGATGGAGCCAAATTCACAGGTAGCAATTATCACTTTGAATGTGGAATGGGCTTTTAGAGAAATTCTTTTGGTGAAGAGCTGGAAATTTCAGGGAAGCCCATCATCTGGTGAATGGCTGAACGGGTCTTGGTGTGTGGTTGTGATGGAAGGCTACTGTGCTTTAAGAAATGATGAGCTCAGTGACCTTAGAAAGCACCAGAAAGACTGGCACAAAATGGTGAAGGGTGAAGTGAGCAAAGCCAAGAGAACCTTATCAAGTACATTTTAAGAGTAGCAGCAATATTGTTTTAAGAACCACTGAGCAAATAACTCATTTGACTGTTGTAAATATGCAAATTAAAAATAAAGGGCAGATAAAGAGAGGTGCTGTCTGCAGCCAAAGAAAGAACTGGTTCCTAGAAGAAAAGATAGAAATTTCTGTGATCAATTTGTGGTATAATTAGAGGGAATGGCAGGTTGTTCACAGTAGGTTTGCATTTTCCTGTGCAATCATCTCTTGTTATGGAAGTGGTTGTTTTGTTTGAATTGAAAAGAAATAATTTCTTTTTAATAAAAGGTAAAAAATATAGTTCCTAATCACAAGCAACTCACATTCTAATAGAGGACATAGATGGCAATAATTTTGTATGTATTGGATGTATCTGTTATCTACAGTATTGGCATATATAAAGATACATATGTATACCTACCCATATGTGTATGTGTATATTGTATAAATTTGGTCTGAGGCTTGTAATGGAAATTTGAAGACCTTCCCTGCTTTGAAAGTATACTCTGCCCCCTAAAAGGCTGAATGTAGTCACATGGAGGAATTTTGCTGAAGGGAAGCAGAGCCCACAGGAAGCAGGGCATCAGAGCTAGACTAGACAGCATAGGGAGAGGATTCTCAGGTAGGGAGATAGAGAGGTTTATGAGTAAATACTGATCTTATATTGGTTCATGGGAAGGCTAAAGGATGGGTGTCTCTCTGCTATGTTGTGGTGCATTAACTTTTATGTTGCTTAGATTTGGTTTTCTGGAGAGTCTGCTATATCTTGTGACTGAGCCCTATGTGGTACTATTGATGGTTACCATCAGTGCAGTAAATATTGCATACAGGGCTTCCCTTTCCTCTGATCCATAATTTCTCTACTTTGTTTGGTCTCTGTGTCCTTTGGATTGAAGTAAATCTTCCTGTAACTCCATTGAATATGAAAGGAAATTAATTCAACATGCATGTACATCTAAGAAATGTTGTTGTTTTCTTTTAAAGAGCCTACCACTTTTATTGATTGTGCTAAGGAAGATATTTCCCCTCAGCCTCTCTCATTCTCCTCCACAGATCCACCTACCTCACAGATAAAACAAACTTTCTCCCCAATTCCACAGGGAGATGCATTTCAGAGTATAGTACTTCCCAGTTTTATTCCAACTGATCATATAAAATGCTTTTCTCAAAATTCATTTGGCCTCTTAATGACTGTGGTTTTAAGAGGTGCCTATGACCTTTGAGTAAATCCCTTCTCTGTGCTTCACTTTTGTTCTGTAAATTAATGAGGGTTGGCCTATTTAAGTCTGCAGTGTCCTCTGCGTCCTGTGACTTTTATTGATTTAGGGGTTGGTGACATTTAAGGATGTGACTGTGGACTTCACCCAGGAGGAGTGGGGCCTCTTGGACCATCCTCAGAAGGAGCTGTACAAGGAGGTCATGCTGGAGAATGCCCAGAACCTGCTGTCCCTGGGTAAGGACACTTCCCCTGACCACTCTGAGTCTGCAACCAAAGGGAACTTCTCCATTCCCTGGTGTGCAGGCTTTGGAACATCTGTCAGTCATCAGAGAAGAGTGTTGGGCTCCTGTGTCTGAGAGACAGGGTCCTCTTGCTCCCTGGTTTTCCTATAAAAAATCCTTGTCTTTTGTGATAGGAAGCTGAGGGTTTCCTTTGGCGGTCCTGAAGCTGTCTCTTACCACTTCTAGGCAGCTTCAGATGGGTGTGGAAGAATCCTGACCTGGAACTGACCTCAGAGGTTCTTTGGTCTAGCTTCCACATAGACAGGCATTCAGGCTGCTTTTCCTTACATGCCCGTGCCCTCTGGGAGGGGTCTAGTATTTGGAATGATCTTTTTAACAAGCAGCAGTTTGTAGCCTAAGGCTTCTACTTGCCCCTCATATAGCAAGTCTGTCCTTCATCTCCCTTCCTATTGCCCTCAGATTGCAGCATAGATGGTGAGAAAGCAAGGGAAGTGAAGAAGCGTTTATTTTCACCTACTATTTGACAGGGACTGGGTCAAGAGCGTTCTTTACGACATGATATCACTTTATCCTCACAATAACCTTCTGGGTTAGGTGACATTTTTCTCCCCATTTGACAGTTGAGGAAAGAGGCAAATGCAGGTTATGTGACTTGTCCAGGAACACACAACTGGTAACTGAGGCTGAATTTAGATTCTGGCATGCCTCACTCTAGAACCAGGGCTCTCTCCATAGCACCATCAGCTGCCCCTAATTTCTATATAATGGGAAATGTGCAGAAATGTGCATCCTTCTGTGAAGAAGGTGTACCAAGGCCATGTTTACTGATTCCAGCCTTGTTCCATGACCTTCTCCCCAACCTCTCCCCAAAGCTCAGAAAATGAATGCTGTCAGACTGTACTTCAGGAGTCCTGGGCACCACCCTGGGGCCCTTGCTTGCATGCTCCCCCTGGCTTTGCCAGGAATAACAGACTGGCCAAGAAATTGAATGTGGCCCAACTAGGGTGTATCGAGTTTGGCATCAGGAGACTCTCACCTGAAGAGGCAAATGAGCAGTATACAAGGTTTCTACAGGTTTCAGGGAGGCAGGAACAGGTGAGGGGGACCATGCAAAAGCTGATTCACCAAGGTCCCTGTTTCTGGGTCTTGAGGCTGGTCTTGAACAATAACCCTTTTTACCCAGTTTTGGGATTAGGCATTTCTGCCAGAATGGAACTTGACAGGGTGGGGGTGGGGGTCACAGAAGGTTTGGGTCTCTCTTAGAACAGGTTGTACAGCAAGATCATGAGCCACACCATGTTTTGGGTTTCCTGCATTACAAGCACTAATGACTGAGAACAGACTCTTGTATGTGAACAGAGTGGAGGGAATCTCCAAATGGAGCATCTCTGGATCTGGCTTTGAACACCTTTTCCCAAAGACAACTAAATTGCATGTTTTTTTGCTTGCTCTTCCCTAACTGATTCCATGTGCCCAGGGCTAACAGTTCCCAGAGAAGACATGATGCCTTATTTGGAGCCAAGGGAAGCACCATTGATGCTGGAGGAAGAAGGCCTGAGGAGCTGCTGTCCAGGTGAGTGAGGTGAAAGCAGGTATGTGAGAGCTGGGATTCCATGAGCCTGCTATGTGTCGTGGTGAAGGACGTGCTCAATTTGGGTCAGGAAGACCTGCCTTGGAATCCTTTTCCAGATATTTCTCAGCATTGGCTGCCTGGGTCAGTCAGTGAAGCACTGAATCTGTTTCTCCATCTGTAAAACAAAGCATTTGGATCCCATGGCCTTCCAGCTCCCTCCCAGGGATCAGTTTGTGATCCTAAAAACAGTCATGGTCTGGAATTTGGGGTCATGAAATTCTCCTGAAAGTGCAAAAGTGGGGTTAGACTTTCCTATGGGAGCTATCCTAGCCTTTCTTCAGGTCAACAAACATCAAGTATCAAGAAAAGGGGGAGACTCACAGTGTCAGAACCTGCAGATAAGTCTAGAACAATTAAGATTTCGAGATTTTTGGTGAACTTTCTTGAGATACATTTCAGTCCAGCAATGAAATTGGGAGCAAAACTGCAGAGCGTTTTTCTTTTGACTGTTATAAAAACCCAAATTAAGCATGAAGTAGAAATGAAGAAAGATGCTATCTGCATATAGAGAAATAGACATATTTATACTGATAAATAGACATATGTCTAGAATAATTTTACATAGATGTACCTATTTGTGTCTAATGGTGGACATTTCTGGGACAGTATGGCGGGGGAGGGGAAAAAAGAAGGGAAAAGAAGAAAAAAGATCATTTCAAAGAAAGTCATGGAAAGGAGTTGCAGACACACAGTGGAAATGGCCTTCTCTAGCACTTTAGCCATAGAATGAAGGAACTGGAACCCGTCTTGTGGGGATGCATGGATCACATGAGAGTGTTTCAAGGATTAGTGAGAAATGATTTCATTTGAGGCAATAGGAAAAGTCATTAATGTGGGACAGTGAAAATTGGTGAAGAAAAGGAGGAGGACTCTTCGGAGATAGATGAGGGGTAGAGTGAGATTATTTGCACCTTTCATGGGATTTTCTTCAGCAAGCAGAAGAATATTTGATGTGATACGGGGTTTAGGAAGGAGAAGATGCTCCATATGAGATGAGGCGGAAAAGAAAACCCTTCATAAATTTTTTGTTGTTGTTATTGTTGGGGAGGTGGGGAGAGTGGTAACAAGCCATGATGAAGGGTTGGGGATGAATGAAAAGAATTGGAAGAGCTGCTGTGGTGAGTAGCACAGGGAGTCAGGAATATGGCAGAGCATTGCCTTGCGCCAGTGAGGCCCCAGCTGAGACTATTTATCTAAATTGTTGGTGGGTCTGGCAGCCTGGTTTCATGATGTTTTTCTCTCCATTTAGCAATACACATGGAGAAGGGAAGACTCACTCGGGAGTCTTCCAAGGCTAAACTTGGCTTAAATCATCAACCCAAGGAATGTCATCAATGTGGAAAGACTTTCAGACATAAGAGAAATATTGATGAACATCAGAGAATCCACACTGGAGAGAGGCCTTATGAGTGTAACCAATGTGGAAAGACTTTTAGATGCAAGAAGAATATTAGTAAACATCAGAGAATCCACACTGGAGAGAAACCTTATGAATGTAATCAATGTGGAAAGACTTTCAGACAGAAGAATAGTTTTGATAAACATCAGAGAACCCACACTAAAGTGAAACTTTATGAATGTAATCAATGTGGAAAGACTTTCAGACAGAAGACCGCTTTTGGTGAACATCAGAGAATCCACACTGGAGAGAAACCTTATGCATGTAACCAATGTGGAAAGACTTTTAGACGCAAGAAGAATTTGAGTAAACATCAGAAAATCCACACTGGAGAGAGACCTTATGAATGCAATCAATGTGGAAAGACTTACACACAGAAGGACATTCTTGTTCAACATCAGAGTATCCACACTGGAGAGAAACCTTATGCATGTAACCAATGTGGAAAGACTTTTAGATGGAAGAAGAATATGAGTAAACATCAGAAAATCCACACAGGAGAGAAACCTTATAAATGTAATCAATGTGGAAAGACTTACTCAGAGAAATACAGTCTTAGTCAACATCTTAGAATCCATGCTGGAGAGAGACCTTATGAATGTAATCAGTGTGGAAAGACTTTTACATGGAAGGGCGGTCTTTTTAGACATCAGAGCATCCACACTGGAGAGAGACCTTATGAGTGTCATCAGTGTGGAAAGAATTTCAGACATAAGAGAAATTTTGATGAACATCAGAAAATCCACAGTGGAGAGAAACCTTATGAATGTGATCAATGTGGAAAG
>NW_027186290.1:1477733-1483349 GCF_028583685.1 Petaurus breviceps papuanus | reverse complement strand
AAATCCACAGTGGAGAGAAACCTTATGAATGTGATCAATGTGGAAAGGTTTTTACATGCAAGCAGAGTCTTGTTCTTCATCAGAGAACCCACACTGGAGAGAAACCTTATGAATGTGATCAATGTGGAAAGGCTTTTACATGTAAGCGGTATCTTGTTCTTCATCAGAGAATCCACACTGGAGAGAAACCTTATGAATGTAATCAATGTGGAAAGATTTTTACATGGAAGAGCTATTTTGTTAAACATCAGAGCATCCACAATGGAGAGAGACCTTATGAGTGTAACCATTGTGGAGAGTCTTTCAGATCTAGCTCCACACTTGGTAAGCATAAGAAAATCCACACTGGAGAGAAACCGTAAGAATGTGGTAAAGCCTTCAAGCTCAAGTTGATCCTGGTTTACCATCAGAAAATTCATGGAAGACAGAGGAATCTTAAAACTAACCTGAATGAGGAAAGATGTTGAAACGGAGTACAGAGCTTCTCAGCAGAACATTCTGTCTGCATACAAGTCATCTATGTACTTCATGTGGAAAGGCTTTCAGCCAGTGATCATATCTTATCCTTTCATCAGAGTCTTTGTAATGAAAAGAAACCTTATGAATGTGCTCAGTGGGGACAGTGCTTTTCTCTAGAACATGGAAGTCACTGGTGAAGGATAAATTTTGTGTCTGACTATAAAAGAAAGGTGAGATAAGGAAAATAATTCATGCCAGTCCTTCTGGTCGCAAAAGAAAAGGAGGAGACTATAGGCTCATAAAATGCAGAATTGTGTGAGTAAAGTCTGCATATTCTTAGACATAGAATGTCTTCAGAATAAGGAAAAGACCTTGCGTCTGTTTTGTCAGCTGGTGGAACAATCTTTGGCCAAGGGAAGAAATAAGACTTTTTTGATCGAGTGTATAAAAATTATGTCACTTTGGGGGAATTTGTGTTCTCCCACAGGCTGCCTACATGCATGTATTCTCCCTCTATCCAGGCTACTGCATGTGCTAGTCAAGAAACTTCCCATTAACTCGAGATCATTTCTGCCTCCTGATTTTTGTGACCTAGCAATCATAGTGATGAGGAAGGTATTCACCTGATGAACTTGAGGTTTTAAAAAAAAAAGCCTATACTAAGCGGGAAAGGGAGCTTGAAATTTCTCTTTCCCTGGCTTCCCATGTCTGCTTGCACTGCCAGACAGAAAGGAGAATCTAAAAGAATGAAATTCCATATTGTAGACTTCTGTGCTATTTGTCACACAGGCTCTACAAATCAAAGAAAGGTTCAGATACTGATGACAGCATCCTCATCAGAGTAATGTTGGGACCAACATTTTGCACATAAGGCAGCACTTCAAGAAGCATTAAGGGAAGTGTCTATATTCTTTTATCAAGACAAGTCCAAAGAGTCTTGCTTTGCCAGAAATGGAAAACACTGATAGGAAGGAAGGTTTGGAATGAAATTCATGTGTGTGTTCATGAGGACCCCAGCCACCTTCTTGTTCCCATGTCACTGGCTTTATCAAAGAGTTGGAAGGGCCTTCAGAGGCCTGGCATCTAGGCCGGACTCACAGCTGCAGAGCATCTCTCTGAAAACATTTCTGCTTGAAGACCTGCTCGGAAGGCAGCCGTTACTAGGACACGGCTCCTCATGTCAAGCTGAAACCTCCCTCTTGCAGCTTCCTGCTTGGTGGTCCTGGGTCTTCCCTCTGGGCTTAAGCAGAGCAGATGTGATTCAGCTGAGACGTGACAGCCTTTCAGGGGCTGTAGAAAATTTCATGTTGCCCACCAAGTTTTCTCTTCCTCAGGATCTGTAGCCTCAGTTCTTTCAGCTGATCTTTTTTTGGCCTGGTCTCCAGTCCATAGTTCTTCTTTGGACATATTCCAGCCTGTCATTGCATCCTGTTGATTATGTCCAGTTTATCACTGCTAAAATTAGATATCCTGTTTGTCCATATTTATTTGCTTGTTGTCTCCTCCATGAGACTGAGGTCCTTCAGAGCAGAGACTGGCTTTTACCATTCTTTGTGTCCCCAGTGCTTAATAAATGCTTATTGACTGAATCTCATAAACTGTGTAGCCCAGAAATGAACACGATATTTCAGATATGGTCTGACCAGGACAGCCAGGGTAGAGCAAGATTATTACTGCTGTCTACCAAGAGTGATTATCAGGAATTTCTCCTTCCTTTCCTTTACTGATTTGACTTGTCTGAATAATGACTGTTGTGGGTATGAAGGCAGAGTAAAATTTATACTTCAATGTCTTTTGAACAGGGAAAATTGAGATGGCATAAATTAGGCCCCTATTTCCCTATTATTGATTTTTGCAGGCTTAAAATCTGCTTGGTAATAACCTTCTTCTTTGAAGGTAAAGGCAGTAAAACAAAGGCAAACAAACTAGGTAGAAAACATTGGGAGAAGATGTGGTGGGGCTGATGGGTTCCATAACTGGTCTGTTGTAGCTATAATGCTGTGGGGATGTAGAGGAAGAGGAAAAAGATTAAAAAGGAGAGGAGATAGCTTCTTGGGCATATTGGATCTTTCCTTTCCACCTGGTCACCATCCTGCAAGGCATTGTGGTGGAGTCGAAAGAGTACTAGACGTGGAGTATGTGGGCAAGGGTTGAAACTCTAGTGGTTCTATACTTCTGTGGCTTTGGGAAAGTAACTTCCCTGGGTCTCATTTCCCTCATGTGGAAAACTGAGGATATTGGAATAGGTGATCACTAAGGTGTCTTCCAGTTCTAGATCCCTTGATCCTGTTGGATCTGAAAAGCCAAAGGGAAGCTTAAAGATGAACCCAACTTCCCACTGCCACTTATTGGTGGGGCATTATTCAGTTTGGGGCTGAGGACTCAGATGACTTCTGGGTATGGCTGGCAATTTGGAGAGGCAGCAAGATCTTTGTTGAGTCAGTAAACTTGTGTGCTATTCCTAAAGGAGCAGCTGTTTGTGTGCAACCAGTGAAGTAGGTTTCTTGCCATATTTTTTCAGGTAAAAAACATATTTTATTAAGATGCTTTTAGGTTTCAACTCTGAGGTTTCGACCTTTTTTTTTTTTAGCAGTTGGGGTTAAGTAACTTGCTCAAGGTTGCACGGCCAGTTATTTCTGGGTGTGGTGCTAAGTATCTGAGCCCAGATTCAATCCCAGGTCATCCCGACTCTGGGGTCGGTGCTCTTACTCATTGAGCCACCTGGCTGCCCCTAAGCAGTTGGGGTTAAGTAACTTGCTCAACGTTACATGGCCAGGTGTTTCTGGGTGGGTGCTAAGTGTCTGAGGCCAGATTCGATCCCAGGTCATCCCGACTCTGGGGCCGGTGCTCTTACTCGTTTGCTACCAGAGGTTCCAACTCTGAGGTTAATCCTTATGTCCATTAAGTTGGCAGAGGTGATAAAAATAGAAGTAGTTTTAGGGGGCTATAGAACATACACCCTAATACAGTATATGTAGTTGTGAATTGGTCCAAGTAGTCTGGAAAGTCATATGAAATTATGATTTATTAAAAGGTGATCGAAAGCCCATACTTCGTGACACAGAGACCCCACTGCAAGGCATAAACCTATGGAAGTTAGAGAAATAAAGGTTCTTTTTATACTGCGATAATTATTGCAGTGGTTTTTTTGGTAGCAAAAGAGAAAGTAGATGCCAACAAGAAAAAAACAGATGCTAATGATTTGGAGGACATCTAAACAAATTGTGGTACAGGAATATATTGGAATATTACTGTGCCATAAGAAACAGAGACAGGGCAATATGTAAAGGAACTAAGACAGACTGAAGTAAGGCAAACCAAGAAAACCATGCTACCCAGTGACTCACTGAAAGTACCATGATTCCACCTGCATGATATCTTCTCTCCCAACATTGTCACTTCCTTGGTTCAGGCCCCAGTCACCTCACACCTGAGGTATTTTAAAACCTGCTGGTTGTTCTGCCTGCCTCAAGTCTCCCCCAAGCGTCCACTCAATCCTCCACCCCATTATCAAGTTCATCTTCCTAAAACTCTCCCCTGACCATGTCGTCACCCACTCAACAACCTCCAGTGGTTCTGCAGCAAAAGGGTCAAAGGTCCTGCCCAGGGCAGCTAAAGACTTCAACCCCTCCCCTTCTGCACCTCCGCCAGCCTTCTTTCACCGTATCCCCCAACCCCATATATGCTGTAACCCAGTGGTACTGGCCTCCTTTCTGTTCTGTAAACAGGACACTCTACCTCCAGACCCTGTAACTCTGTGAGTTTTCCTCCTAATCACTTTTGCCTGAAATGCTTCCTGTAGCAGCAAGCACCCCAAGCGTCCTCAGGGCTTGCTGCCACCACAGGTTCTTGGATCTGCTTTGTTAAAGGAAAGCAACTCAAAATGGGTTAACAAGCTTACTTTAATCAGTCAGACATATATCGTTTACCTTGTTCAGGGGAAAAAGGTCAGCACCCCAAACTTCAAAGTATACAGACAGAATCATCAAGACATTAACAGATCAAGTAGACAGCTTTCCAAACTGTCCAACCATTACATCCATACCCAGTCAACATCTGGGTTTTTCAAAGCCGGGGGGGCCCTGGACAACGGCTTCCCAGAATTCAGATAAAATCACAGAACACCTCTCAAAGTGAGTCCCAAAACAAAGCTACACATCAGGGCTTATATAGCCTTCTCCTGGCTCAGAGAATGTAACAACCTTATTGACCCACTGGCCAATCAAAAAGTATCTACTGAAAAACAAGCCTCCCTCCCCAGGCTTCTGATGCACTTTAGCCTAGGGGCAGGGAAGATCTTCCAAATTTGCATTCCCATTACATTCGGCCCCAAGATCTTTCATGCCCATAGCATAGACAATTTACTTTTGAATTAGCACTAAACATCTCTTAGGTCACATTTTCAAGATACCAAACTAAAGTTACCAAAGTGGCCACTGGGCCTTAAACAAACACAAAGTACATAGCATTTTCACTTCAAAACAAGAGTTCAAATAAAGTTCTCTGGGGGAGGGGGGAGGGGTATCCTTCCCCTCACACAGCTCCAGCCCCTGCCTCCAAGCACAGAGAGGGGGCTGGGCAACAGAACCAACAAGGTGGGGTCCCTGGGGATCCAAGGCACTTCATCCCACCCACCATAGTCACAAGTCCATCCTCCCCCTGGGTCCCAAACTGTGGGATGCAGCCAGGAAACACACTCAGTGCCCCTGCTTTGCTGCTCAGTTCTTATCTTTTCCTGTGGCTGAATTCCGAACTCCTGGGCTCCTTCTCCTCCCGCAGGCGGCAGCCACTCCTGGCTTCTGCCCAGGTCCCGATGCAGGCAGCTCACCATTCCTGCTCTCAGCTCAGCAAAGTCTGCATGCAGGCCATTCTTCTCTCCTGCTCCACAGCTCCACAGAGTCACAGCTACCACAACTGGGAAACAAACAATTATCCCAGCCCCCATACTTTCCTTTTACTCTGCAGATCCTGTTCGTGATGCCATTTTGTAGCAGCAAACACCCCAAGCGTCCTCAGGGTTTGCCACCACCACAGGTTCTTGGATCTGCTTTGATAAAGGAAAGCAACTCAAAATGGGTTAACAAGCTTACTTTAATCAGTCAGACATATGTCGTTTACCTTGTTCAGGGGAAAAAGGTCAGCACCCCAAACTTCAAA
>NW_027186290.1:1468561-1477723 GCF_028583685.1 Petaurus breviceps papuanus | reverse complement strand
ATCAAAAAGTATCTACTGAAAAACAAGCCTCCCTCCCCAGGCTTCTGGTGCACTTTAGCCTAGGGGCAGGGAAGATCTTCCAAATTTGCATTCCCATTACACTTCCCTGAAACCCAAGCCAGATCCCACCTTCTACAATAAGCCTTCCCCAGTCCTCCTTTAATTGATGGCCTACCCTCTTTGGACTAGCTCCAATTTATCCTGTCCAGAGTGAGATGCTACATAGTTGTTGGAGTGCTGTCTGCCCCTCCAGACTGCAAGCTCCTTGAGTGTTGCAGATGTCCCTTGCATCCCTTAATGTTCCCAGTACTCAGCATAGGGCCTGGCATGTAGCAGATGCTTAAATGTTTGTTGTTAGCAGGGAGCTGAAAGGTCATGGAATCCAACCCCCTCCTTTTACAGATGGGGAAACTGAGGCTCCATGGTTGAGGGACTGGCCCAAGAAGCCACTGCTAAGAAGAAATCTGAAAAAGAATTCCAAAGCAGGTTTTCCTGCCCCCAAATCTAGCACTTGCTTCACCACAACACATTGCAGCCTTTCATAATCACAGCTCATATGCCTGCTTTCACCTCACTCACCTGGACAGAGGTTCTTCAGGCCTTCTTGCTCCAGCATCCAGAGTGCTTCCCTTTGCTCAGAATAGATCACATCTTCTCTGGGACCTGGAAGGCCTGGGGATGGGGAATCAATTAGGGACTGAAGTGGACAACCAAGCAATAACGGGACAGCAATGCCAATTGCAAATTTAAAGGAGTGTTCATTAGCCGGCCGGCGACTGCCTCCCGAAGACTTAGGGAAGCCAGTGAGCCTTCTGCAGAGCAAGGTTTTATAGAGAACAAAATGTTGTTAACAACGAAGTGTGGTTGACGAGGAAATGTGGCTAACAACGAAATTTGCAGTTTAAAACAGGTGATACCACACAGAGGCAGGGGATTAAGCAGATTGTGAAAGCCAACAAGGTGTGGGGCCATTTCTAGCAAAGCCTTGGGTACAAACAGATCTGTATCTGGGGTTCAAGGATGTGATGTTTCTAGCAACACAGGTGGAAAGTCCCCAAACTTCTGTGGCCTAAGAAGGGGTTTCCAGGGACCCTGGTGGGGCCCCTTCTTGCATGTTGTGACTATGAGTGGGCTTAGGTGTCTATAATTTCTAATGGACACTTCAGGATGAGGAAGGAGAGAGACTTGTAGGAAAAGGGATGTAGATACAGATCTGCTCCATTTGGAGGATCACTCCATTCTGGTCTCACGTAGGAATCTGTACTGACCCCTTAGTGCGTGTGATTCAAAAAACCCGAGAAACAGACAAAACCTCTTCCCCCAATCCCCTCATGCTCTATTCTGGGACAAACTCCTGGACCCACAACTGGGTAATAGGGTAATTGTACCAGATCAGACTCAAGCCCAAGTGACAGGGACCTTAATGTATCACCCTATGACTTGCCTCCTACCTGGCTCATCACTCCGTAACCCCCATATAAACCTTGTACACGGTTCATTCAGGGGATGTTTGCCTCCTTGGGGGAGAGTCTCCTGCTGTCAAACTCTATAAACCCTTCTTGGTGTAAAGCAGCTTTTCAGAGGACTACTGCTGTAAACAGCTTTCAAGGTTCTGATTACATGGCATAGCAAACTCACTATTGATTCAATAACAAATCAGAGCAAAATATTCACAAAAAATCAAGGTACAGTATTCACAATGTTACAACTTATCACAGAAGATCAAAATACAGCATTCACCATGTCACAACTCAACAACTTATCACTAAAATGGCCACATAGTTTTCATGAAAGTGGTTAAACGGTTTTCAAACAAAGTACAATCATTAATAACTCAATCATTCAATCATCCTTAAGGAGACTTGCTTCCTTAAGGGACACACAGTACAAAAGTCAAAGTCACAGTAAATCATAATCTTCTCAGTCACTATACAGTACCCAAGTAAAGTCTTCTTTCAGCTTGACTCAAGGCTGGCTCTCATCTTCCATGGTGCCTCTTCCATGGTCTCAGCTCCAACTGTCACCTCTGCTGACAAGGAAGGCTAGATCCAGCTGTGCTACAGACACTGCAGGGGGGGCAAGGAAGAGATCCTGTGAGGAAAACCCACAAGAATTTTATAGCCAAATTCTGAAAGCTCCAACTCAAGCACAAAATATGACAAACAAGAAAAACCACAATTTCCATATGGCAGTGCCACAATTAGAATCACACAAGACCTAGCAGGGGAGACTCTAAAAGACCGAAGGTCTTGGACCAGTATATATCAAAGAGCAAAAGAACTCAGGCTCTAGCTTTTAAAAATCCTACCTAGCCAAGTGTAATGGGAATGGGAATGGGAAGATCTTCCCTGACCCTTAATAGACCTAGGGGGGAGTCTGAAGATCTCCCCTACTTTGAAGGTAAACTCTACCCCCTAATAGTCTGGATGTAATCACATGGAGCCTGTGGTGGGAGGAGTTTGGCTGGAGGGAAGCAGAGCCCACAGGAAGCTGGTTCAGAGCTACCCAGATGGGTGGGGAGGGAGGGAGAAAGGGAGGGACGGAGAGAGAATACTCAGCTAAGGAGTCAGATAAGCTCTTGAGTAAATATTGATCTTACATTGGTTTGTGGGAAGGCTGCAGGATGCTGTGGCTCTCAGTGTTATTATGGCTTCTGAATGTCTTTAATACTATGATGGAATCAGCTTACTGGTTTTGGAATCTGGTTTTCTGGTGTCTAAATAAATCCTTTAGTTCTATCCTCTATCTGGAGAATCTGATACATTTTGTGATGGAACACCATGCCATACTTATAGTCACTGTCTTTATTGTGATCTTTAGCACTGGCACTACATCAAGATAAGCATAATTCCAAATGAGAAAAAAAGAGGATATTTAATGAATTCTCAGACTAAGGATTTTTTTTCAACAGAAACAAAAAAACTGAACTTAAAAGAAGATTTGACATACAAGAGCCAAGAGAAACATAAGGTACATACCAATGCCCAATTACAAGGGTCTCATTAAAGACAGACTGTTTGCCTTTTATGTATGTAAAAGGTAAAATCTAGGTCTAAGATTGTTATTGGTAATTGGGTTGTTCATAAGAAAGGTTGGGGTACACCTGAGCCTGATATGACTTCAAAAAATAAAACTGTTCAGGAACAGCTAAGAAAAGTAATTATCTTATACAAATGAGGTGCCAGAGGAAGAACCAACACAGAGGAAATAGATGGGAGAGAAGGACTGCTAGTTCTGCAAAGCCACTTTCATTGAGAATGGGTTCAAGAGGGAACAATACATATATTTATCTAAAAGAGCATAAATGTCTTCTAAATTCATAAGAAAATTAAAAACTAAGGGGATGGGGGGAGATGTGAGGATTAGGGAGGAGTCTTTAGAGGGGAAGGAAAAGGAATATGTTAAAGGGGGGTATAAAAGGGTGTTTAGATTTATGAGAATGGGGAGAGAAGGGAAGGATTTTTGGGGGGTGTTGGTCAAGAAAGAGTAGGGCAAGCTGGTCAGTAGAAGTAAAGTAGAAAGGACAGGAGGGATACATGCCCACATAAAAACAAAGATTAATATTAGATTCTGGTATGAAAAATACATGTTTAGATATGTAAGTGATGGGGTGCTTGGGATCTATGTTTGTAAAATCAATTTGTAATACCAATTTGTAACATCAGGAATGATGGGGTGCTTGGGATCTATATTTGTAACATCAATTTGTAATGCCACTTTGTAACATCAGTCTGTAAAACCAGTTTCTGCCCAGCAACAACTCTTGAATTGTTTATCTCAGCTTGGAACAGTGACAGGCTACACCTGTGAATCCTTCACACAAGTATCTATAAATATTCCAGCTTAGGCAACTATTATCTCCCCCTTGAATAGTATTGCCCCCATGAATCCTTCGGTACCCTATCTCTAGGTTGACTCCTTGGCTGCCTGGATGAATCCTTCAGGACCCTATCTCTGGGTTAACTCCTTAGCTTATTGAGTCTCAGTTAGCCTTGGTTCCCAGACATCAATCTTGTCAAACATGATACTGATGGGTGGCAGACTGGGCACTTTTCCATCAGCCCTTTACTGCTAGCCCACTTAATGATGTTTCAAGCCTAAAACCACACCTCCAGGTAGCGCCCCCCCTTGGGCTTTTTCCCAGTGAATAATGGGCAATATGCCTTCGAAGTTACATTAAAAATGCATGTTCCTTTAAACACTGGCCCCAACTTAACTCCTCCCTAATCCCACCCTTAATCACCTAGTTAGCATAATTGGCATGGATTCTACTATGGATTACCCTATAAAAATTTTAATTCTACCCCTTTAAGGTTGTAGGTCCTCTAAAGGACTCTTGCCCGATGTACAGCCTAATAACCCTTGCCCTCTGTAAAGCGTAAAATAAACTTTTGACAACTCTGACTCCAGTTTGGCTTGAGCTGAATTCTTTCCAGACTGAATTGCAGGTTCTGGTCTTAAGATAAGATCAGAGTTTCTGCTGAACCTATTGTGAGCCATCCCTCATCATAAGTATGTGTGTATGTATGTATTGTCAACCTGTTTCAAAGGTTTGGTTAAAGGAGACAAACAAACGGTAATATAAAATTACAACATTTATTCATTATTCCCTTAACGATAACTTTACTACTTGTGCATGGAGTGAAGGACTAGAGTCCTCACTGATGAACAAAAGGATTAGGAACTTAAGTACATTTTATGACCACCCCAAAATAGGGTGGCTGTATCACAAAAATTTATGATCCCCATAATGGTTTAATCATTGTATGAGAAAGGAATTTTTTTTTAAAGCAATCGGGGTTAAGTAACTTGCTCAAGGTTACACGGCCAGTTATTTCTGGTTGTGGTGATGAGTATCTGAGCCCAGGATTTGATCCAGGTCATCCCAACACTGGAGCCCTCTGCTCTTACTCGATGAGCCACCTGGCCGCCCCTGAGAAAGGAATTTTCTTAATTGGATAAATGATAAATACAGAAAAACAAGAGAGATGACAAAGTGTCCATTGAAATTATGATCCAGAATATCTGTGTTTTCTTTACCATTAACAATCTATAACATGGTATATGCCCAGAAAATCTTAAGATAAGAAAAAAAATCCCATTTCTCAAGTTAATGCCCTGAGTTGAGGGTCTCCTCCTGAAGGGCCATAAAGTAGGCCTCTTCTGGTTTGTTGACATCAAAAGAAGTATTATCCAGGCTCACTCAGAGAACAAAACAAAGCTGGGTCTATTTGGAAATTATGATCCTACTCCCAGCCTTATCTGGTCTCTGGAATGGCAGAGATAGAAAGAGGGCCTTTTTTGTAAAATGAGGCATAGCAATCTATTTGATTAATTCAGACTTTGGCCAAAATATAATATTAAATGATTATCAGTGTATGTATGTGTGTGTGTGTGTGTGTGTGTGTGTGTGTGTATATATATATATACATGTGCATCTATATGTAAATAAATCTATGCTTAATTTTAACCTCTGGTAGGGGAAGTAAGAACAAAGCAAAAAGTGCACAGCAGAGAACAAAAGAGAACTTACAAGGAAGAAAAGTAAAGATGGAGAGTTTTTGAGATAATGGGTAGATTTTATTCTACAGGCTTTTTTGTATTGGAAACACTACTACATATGTAGAGTCCTCTCATGCTCTGCTATGCACAGGACATGCTTTTTACCTCTTTTCTTATTTTGTCTTTAAGTTTCAATAGTTCAGTTCACAATGTATTTCTTTTTCTTTATTGTGTATTTAAGTTTTAGTAAATAAAAATTTGGAAAAAAGTGAGACATGACTGAAGCCACTAAACAAGTTCTTAAAACATCCTATAAATTTATAATCTGGACCCTGATCAATTTTGTCTTCCATACCCCACTGCTGTGCCCCACCCCCATCTCAAGATTCTCACTGCTACCGATGTAACAAGAGGTTTTGTGGCTTTTTTTTTTTTTTGGTAAAAAATTCCTTTCCACCCCACTGATGAAGTCAGAGTAGGGAGAGCTGGTTCAGTCTTGAAAGAATTCCATCAGACCTTCTTTTTAGCCAAAGGGAGCTTTACTGACACAAAAGCATTCGGGCCTGAGACTTAGCAAAGAGCTAAACAAAGGCGTTGATATAGGAAAAGGACCAGACTTATATACACTGAAGTTACATAGCCTATAGGATGGTGATGTAATTTTAGGGTTTCTAATGAGGGTTGAAGATTTAGGGACCAGATAGGCACAAACAAGGTGAGGAAGGTTGTTGCTTACAAGATAAGGAAAGGTTGTCATGACACAGGACGGGGAAGGTAAATGACACAGGATGGGGAAATTAATGACAAAGGTTGGGGAAATTAATGATACAGGATGGGGAACACAGGATAAAAGGAACAAAAGCAATTCTTTTGAGATATTGAGATAAGGGGAAGGGGCACTAAGGAACCCTCAAGTTACAGGATGGGCTAAGAGTAAGCCTCAAACTCCCTCAGGGGGCCTGGGAAAGTAATCATTGCTATTAACCCTTAGGGTCAGGGTTAGGGTTAGGGTCTGTAGTCACATCACCACTGAGATTTAGAGAACAAAGTTAGCTGGCTCCAAAGGACAAAGCACCAGGTGTGAGGCTTTCCTTTATCGCTATAACTTTCCCTCTTCAGATCCCTGTAACTTCCTAATGGGCACCAGCTTCCAGGGCCCTCAGTCAGTCACTCTGGAAGCCACACTCCTCATATCAGATCCATAGTTGAGCACCATGAAATTCACCCTTTCACCACCTTGGGAATATACCCCCACCGTGAGGCAGGCCCTCATCACCTCCCACCAGGACTATGGCTATAGCTGCTGGGGGGTCTGCCTGCCTCAACTCTCTCTAGCCCATCCCCAAGTCATCTGTCAAACGGATCAAAGGTGTCTGACCATGGATACTTTCATTGCACAAACTACAGTTGCTTCCTATTACCCTCCAGAATCTAACAGAAAATCCTCTGTAGCATTCAGAGCCCTTCAGAACCTGGTCCCTATCCAACCTTTCCAGTCTTCCCATAGCTTATTCCCACATACTCTTGAATCCAGTGGTACTGCCCTTTCTGTGAGGTCCTTGCAGCAGAACCTTTGTCCTGACTGGCTGTCTTGAATGTCCTCCCTCATCTCCACCTCCTGCCCTCAGTCAAGTCTCAGCTGAAATTCAGCCATCTAGAAGAAGCCTCTCTATTAGCTGTGCGACCCTGGGCAAGTCACTTAACCCCTATTGCCTTGGGGAAAAAAAAAAAAAGAAGTCTTTCTCCATCCTGTCCATTCTATTGCCATCTCTCTGATCATGTCCTTTTGGTTCAGCATATAGTGTGCTTGGTTATGTTTGTCTTCTCCCTTACTGGACTGGGGGCTTCTCTATAGCAGGAATTGTCTTTTGCCTTCCCCATTGATTATCTACTGTAGGGTATCAATCAAACAGTTTTTACTGACTCTAGGCTTGGCAGCAGGGACTGTTGATTCATCTTCAAGGAGCCAGGGAAGGGGCTTGACTGGCCAGATGGCTTCTGTTGGTATATCGTTGGCTTCTTGGAGAAGAGGGCCAGTATGATATTCAGCATTGGACTGGGAGCTCATGACCACAGTAGGAGACAACTGGGCATTGTACAAAAATGAGACAGACCAAGGTTAGGAAGCTCAATAAAAAGGCAGCCACCCCATCCAGACTAGAGGGAGAACAGGAGCCGGTAAGACCCCCTCAGCTCATCCAAGAGGGCGAGTCCAGCAAAGTCTAAGAACTGAGAATGGCTGGCTAGGTAAACAGAAGAACAGACTATATAGAGTTGTGGGCAATGAGGGGAGGAATTTTGTTTCCACACAATTAAAAGTGCTCCTGTCTTTGGTAGCAGAATGTAGGTCAGAGGTGACTTGTTTTAATCAGAGCTGTGACCTAACAGGGCGGCAGGGAGTGAGAGGCTTGTAGGCATGCTTGAGGAGCTGTTTGAGGGGGGCATGACATGGGCATCATGGGCTGTTCAGGGGGTTGCACCTAGCCAATGGAGAACTAGGTGGGAAATTCAAATTGGGAGCAGCATAAAAGGGCTTGCCTTTGTCTGAGTCCCTGTATTCCATTAAGGGAGCTGCCCATCGATTCAGAAAGAATAAATGTAAATGAAATGTTACAAAAACCTTCCTGGCTTTCTAATAAATATTATTTATTCCTAGACTAAGCATAATTTTCACACAATGAAGAAATAAAATGGGGCAAAAAACCCAAGATGGTAAACCCAGGTCAGAATAAACCTGAAAACGTCAAGATTTGGGCAGAAAAGTCTTGGTCCCCAGGAGTAAACTTCTCCTGCCCCTGGATGTTCAGTGTCAACTCCTTAGCCACTATACAGCCTGTATGCAGCCTCACTGCTAATGAGAATAATCACGTGATCTCTGTCTCCCAAAGACTCTGAAGTAACTACTGGGGGCAAAATCGTTTGTTAGAGAGTCTTCCAGATTCCATTTTGCTGTTCTGAAAATAGCTAACACTTACAGAGTGTTTTATGAATGGAAAAGAAAGGAGTGGTGTAGAGGAAAGAATCAAAGTGTTAACAGCTTGGAACAGGAGGTACAAAACCTTGGCTTAAAACAAATTTTCTAGGGCATAGGCACTGTGCGTTTTTTTTTTTTTCAGGTTTGTTATTTACATTTGGTGGAATGGGTTTTTTTTTTCATTTTTCCTTAAGGGGGGGGGGGGGGGGGGGGCAGGTAGTAGAAGAAGAAGGTGAATCATGGCTGATAGAAATGTATTTGTCCCTGTGTGAGTGTGTGTATGCATGCCATCTCTTAAGGGCAGGAAACCTCTTCAAACTCTCCTACTGTGTTTCCCCGATAATAAGACACTGTCATTAATTTTTTTTGGACAGAAAAACACCAGAGGGCTTATTTTCAGGGGAGGGCTTATTTTAATGAGCATTGACAGCAATTTTAATAAACAGGTAAATGTGAACAAAAAAAAATGTACGTTTATTCAATAAGCAAATCACTAGGGAAGAACAGGATGACGCGCTCACTGCTGCAGCTCTGATTGGATGCAGCTCGTTGGCGTGCGTTTCAGGGGGGGGACGGTGCATACAGAGGGTACCGTAATGTAGCGTGTAGCGCAGGGGAACACCTTCACTACAGTAGCAATCTCAACAGGGCTTATTTTCGGGATAGGTCTTATTATTGGGGAAACA
>NW_027186290.1:1428125-1463561 GCF_028583685.1 Petaurus breviceps papuanus | reverse complement strand
CCCCTGCTCAGGCTTGACCAACACCAGCAACCCAGCCATTCCCATGGACATAGAGGAGGGTCTGTGAGGCTGGAGATACCTGCTGGTTTCTTCACAAAAATAGGTGTGAAAATGATTCCAGTAGTAACAACACTGCCCTCCTTCCATCTTCATTTTAAGCTGATTACCTGGCACCCTGGTGACTTGAGTTCTGTCCCCTCCTCCACCCACACTCCCCACCCCCGTGCTGCCCTCCCAGGTTTTTTGTGAGACAGTCTGGGTTAAGTGCCAGTAGTAAAGTTTCAAGTGCCTGGGGTTGTATTTGACCTCAGGTCCTGCTGACTCCATGGCTGGTTCCCTATTGTTCCACCTACCACTTGCCTCTTGTTTTTAACTTCCCCTTCATTGCTGCCGCCTGCCAGGAGTGATCCCTTCATTCCTTCCTCTCTATCACCTAGGGCCCCCATCTGTGCTCACTTAGTGCCAGCCAGAAGCCCCTCTGCCTCCTCTCTTCCTGAGGCCAAGCTCTCCCTTGTAGTGACTGAAGGTCCAGGAAACCCTTGCCCCTGAGTCTTGTCTGGGCAGACCTGCAGCAGAGCCCTGAAGGCTCCCCCAGCTCCTGTCCTTGGCTGTGTGGTCATGGGAGCTGAAATTGTGCTCCTGGGGGTGCTAATGTCCTCCTGCCTCAGCTCACAAAAGCCTCCCCAGGTCCCTGTTAGCTTCCCTTTACCAGTTCTTAGGTCAAGTCAATGAGCATTTAGAAAGGCCCTACACACTCAAGCCCAGATTTCTGTACACACTGCTCTGGGCCATCCTGCTGAACCTGGGTGTCTAAAACCTGCCCTGGCACAGTGACTGAATGACGGCTTCTCTGCTCTTTAAAAGAGGCTCCTGGGCTTCCCACCCTTGCCTCTGTTGGTCCTGGGCACCAGGACTGGCTTCCCCTCATACCCTCTTACTGTGCAGATTGGCTTCCTGGTGGGATAGTTTGGTCTGCCCTGTGCTGAGTGCCTGCTCTGGCAGAGACCATGACAGCAACAAGGGGAAAAGGGAGGTTTGACAGAGTCAGGGCAGTGTGTTGTTACCTCAGACAGCTTCTTGGGACATCTGAGTCTCCCATAGGCTAGAGCAGGTCCTGGATTGACCTGGGAAGGGAGTAATGGATGGAACTGACCCAGGGCAATACTCAGTTTAGATGATAAGGAAAAATGAGACAGTCCCAGGTCATTCAATAAGGAAAAGGAGCTTTACTTAGGTGTCCCATAAAAAGGATGTTCAGTAAGGATATTAGAGTCCTTTAGCTGGAGTAGACAAGGCTCCCTCCTCTCCACATGGGAGCTCATCTGGGCAGCAGGACAAGGTGTGTGCTCTGAGTTCTCCAAGTTTGTGACATGGGTTTGAGTCTCTATAAGACTGGACTACTGCCAGGCTCTCTCCCTATTGGCCATCTACTAAGCTCTGCTGACTGGCTCAGAGAGGGAGGATTGTCAGTTTCTCTTTGTTTTGGGGTTCCTGTCCTGGTCATTCCACTGCAGGCCGGGCTGGACCTTGGAAGCCAGACCCTGCTTGTTGTCCCAGGCCTGAACCACAGCTCTGCTTCTGCAGGCTTCTGCACTTCCTTGCTTCATCCCCCAGGGTCTGTGGAACCAGGAATTCCACTACTTGGCACAGATTCCCTTGACCCTGCTTACGAGAATTGGGCCTGGGTAGAGGGAGAGAGAGCTGCCAGTGGCAGCCATCATGTTGCAATTTACTGACGTGGGACTGAATCTTCTTGCCCAGTTACTCAGGATTTCATTGTGGGAATGCTCCTTGGGCAGTATCTTCCTCTCTAGACTTGTTCCAAGGGTCTACAGACCTCCGCTTTCCCCCGTGCCAACCTGGACCGATGGCTCACAGTTTTTCTGGTTTTCCCCATCAGGATTTGGTCTTTACATTGTCCACATCTCTTAGCTGTTTGTGCCTTGGCTCACACTCTGCCATGCCTATAGACATTATCCTCAGTTTACATAACTTGAGAAAACTCTCCCAAATGTTAAGGGATTTGCCCAGCATCACATGACTGTTAGTGTCTGAAGCTTGAATGTGAGCCCTGGGGATCCCCAAAATCAGACTTCCTGACTCCTGGACCAGAGCCTTTGGCAGAGGAGGAAGATGAAAAGCTCTGAGAAGAAATCTGACACTAAGATAATTGATGGATAAACATCCAATAAGTGCTTGGGACACAGAAAGGGACAAGAGACAATACAGTTACTCAAGGACCTCACACTCTACTGGGGAGTGGTATAAAATAAGAATTAAAAAAGCACTAGAATTAAGAGGGGTTGGGAAAGGCTTCCCATAGATGAGACTGAAGGTGGGACAGAAGAAAGTCAGTGCAGCCTGTAGGGCAGCTGGGTGGTGCAGGGCATAGACTGCCAGGCCTGGAGTCAGAAAAGCTGAGTTCAAATGTGACCCTGGGCAAGTCTCTTGACCCTGTTTGCCTCAGTTTCCTCCTCTGTAAAATGAGCTGCAGAAGGCAGTGGCCAATCACTCCACTTTTTTTCCCAAGGAAACCCCCAAATCATGAAGAGGCGGGCATGACTGAAGAAGAACAGCAGCATTAGGGAAGATTGTAGGAAGAGTGTGACAGTGGGGCTGTCCAGTGAAATGGGGGGGACACTGAAAGTGTGTGGAGCAGAGGGATGGAGGGTCTTGTTTAGGGAAGCAGTCTCAGGGGTTATTGGGTCTAACCTCTGCCTGGACATGGATTTTGTCACCATTTCTCTAGAAACTGTTCAGGCAGCTTTTCCTTGCAACCCCTTCCTCTTTGGGATGGGCCTAATATTTGGAATATTCTATTTAACAAGCACACATTGGTAGCTCATAGCTCTGACTTGTGACTGGTGTAGCAGGTTTGTCCTTAATCTTCCTTCATGTTACCCTAAACTTCCCCCACAGAGGGTGGGAAAGGAAGTGAAGGGAATCAGCATTTATATTCACCTGCTGTTTGCCATGTCCTGGGCCAAGGGCTTTCTTTACTATATCATGTCACTTCATCCCCATAATAATCTTCCATGTTAGGTGATATTATTATGCCCATTTTACAGTTGAGAGGGGCATGCAGCTCCCAACTCTCTGAGACTGTATTTAAACCCAGGCCTTCCTGACTCCAGGCCCAGGGCTCTCTCCACTGCACCACCAGCTGCCTCTGATTTCTGGACAATGGAAACCATGCCATGGGTCCATCCTTTTCATGAAGAAGGTGCACAAGATCAAATTCTCTGACTCCAAAGTGGTTCCATGATTTTCTCCCCTACCTCTCCACAGAACTCCCTAAAATAAATGCTATGGGAACTTTTCCCTCAGGATTCCTACGAAAGACCCTGGGGTCCTTGCTTGCATGCCCCTGTGGGTGCCAGCAATCTCAGACTGGATGAGAAATAGAATTTGGAACAAGGGAGACTCTTCCCCCAACGAGGCAAACACCCTTTGAATGAACAGTGCATAGGGTTTATATGGAAGTCAGGATGTGAAGAGCCAGGCAGGGGGCCATAGCAGCAGATTCATCAAGGTCCCCGTTGCTGGGGCTTGAGGCTGATCTGACACAGTTACCCTTTTACCCAGTTGTGGCTCTAGGAGTTTCTGCCAGAATGGAGCATGACAGGATGGGGGCAGAGGGTTTGGCTGTTCCTCACAACAGGTTGTACAACATGTCCTGCTTTGGGTTCTTTGCATCACAAGCATTAAGGGGTCAGTACAGACGCCTGCGTGTGACCAGAATGGAGTGAGCTCTAAATGAGAAGCTCTGTATCCACACCCCTGTCCCTACAAGTCTCTCTCCTTCCTCATCCCTGATTCCCCGCCTCCAGGGCTTCCAGTTCCCAGAGAAGATTTGATCTCTTATTTTGAACAAAGGGAAGTACCATGGATCCTGGAGAAGAAGAAGGCCTGAGGAGCCTCTGTCCAGGTGAGTGAGGTGAAAGCAGGTATATGAGAGCTGTGATTGTGAGAGGCTGCTATGTGTTGTGGTGAAGGAAGTACTAGACTTGGGGTCAGTTAGGTCTGCCCTGGAATTCTTTTTCAGATTTTTTATTAGCAGTGATTTCCTTGTCCAGTCACTGAGCCAAGGAGCCTCAATTTCCCTATAGGTAAAATGAGGGGGTTGGACTTAATGGACTTTCAGTTCCCTTCTGGGGATAAATGTATTACCTCATAAGAATTTACTGTTTAGGATTTGGGGAATCAAATCTCCTGAAACTACATGGCTCACCAGTATGAGATTTTCTTAGACCTGCTTCAAACCAACAAACATTTTTTTAAGATCTTGCAGAATGCCAGGTCCTTTGCCAAGCACTAGGCTCATGAAGAGATGCCAGGCACATCTACAGCCTTCCTGGCTTTCATAGCCACCCACTATGTAAGTGTAAGTGTAAGAAAGCCCATATGGACAGGTTAAATAGGAACTGGGCAAGATAGGGAAGGCCCTAAAGTGGGGAAGACTGGGAAAGGCTTGTCATGGGAGGTGGGCTCTAGCTGGGGCTTCAGGGAGTCAGGAGGAGGAGTGTCCTCTTCCCAGAACAGAAAGGAGGCCCACACCACTGGGTTATAGCATGTATGGGGGGAGATGGGGTGAGCAAAGACTGGAAGAGCAGAAGAGGGGGAGGTGATAAAGTGCTTTAGCAGCCCTGGGGAGGGTTTATATTGGATCCTTTTGTTGAGGAAGCACTGTAAATTGTTGAGTGGGTGGTGACGTGCTCAGGTGAGAGCTTTAGGAAGATGAACTTGACAACTTGGCTGAGGATAGATTGTACTGGGGGGAGATGAGGCAGGCAAAAGAACCAGTAGGCTCTGAAATACCTCAGGTGTGAGGAGATTGGGACCTGAACACAGTCAGGCTGCAGAGAGATTCAAAGAAAGCAAAGGGAAGGAGTTGGAAACACCAGTTGTAAATGGCCATCTCTAGACATTTTGCCCTGAAAAGGAGGAAAGATGTTGGACATTATCTCAGGGAGATGCATGGTTCATTGAGGGTGTTTGAATAGGAATTTTGTGTGTGTGTGTGACAATAGGAAAGGAGTCTTTAGTGTGAGAGAGTGAAAATTGGGGGGAAAATGCCAGTACTGGGGAAAGAGCTTACCCAGGTAGATCAGGGATTGGAATTGGTTTATTTGCATGTATAAAGTGATTGCCATTAGGAAGGAAAAGAATGACCTTTTTGTCTGATACTGAGGCAAAAAAGGAAAAGAAGCCTTCAAAGTAATGTGGTATGGAAAACCTCTTGATAAATGTCAAGTTTTTTTGAAAGAAAAGGCCAACCTCTTAAGCAGAAAGGTATGGATGGGTTGGGGGGGGGGGGGGAGACAAAACCACCAGGGAGGGTTGGGGATGAATAAAAAGATTTGGAAAAGCTGCTGTGGTGAGTGGGATGGGGAGTTATTTAGAGAGTTATCCAAGGATTGCCTTGCCACAGTGGGGGTTCAGCTGAGATTGTGCAGCCTAAATGTCTAGTGGACCCAGGCAGCCTGATTTCATGGTTTCTCCCTCTCATCCAGCAGCACATGAGTAGGAGTGAAGGCTGCTGCCTTACTTGGAAGTAATTGAAGGCCAGCCTTTGCATAAATCATCAGGCTAAGTCCCTTTCCTGATCTCTGTTACTCAGTCTTCCCTCTATTCTTGGAGAATTATTGACCAGTTTCATGTAGGTGATGAACACCTCAGTTTAGGGAGCTGGGTGTTAGTGCCTTGAAGGTGTCTCATGATACTAGACCCTCCAGGAGCCTGGAAAGAAACCTCTGTTACCTTTGGTATTGGGTCTCTGTTAGGGTTAGTGGTGGACCACTCATGGACCACTGTCTAGAACCTCCAAGGGCTTTGTGAACCCCTACATGTTTAAGAGCTTCAGGAGGATTTATAGGGCAGTAGGATGTCCATTTCCTCACAAAAAGATGATAGACCCAAATTTCGTGTACAAGACACATATTTTCAGACATGAGAAATGTCATGTATTTTCCAAAATGTGTTTATAATGCAGGTTTTTACTTTTTTTTTTAGTACATGCAGATTTTATTCTTTAATATGATATCTTATTTTCCCCTATTAAATATTAAAACAATTTTAAACATTTAATTCAATTTAAAATTCCAAATTCCTTCTGTCCTTCCCCTCTCCCTTCCATGAGATGGTGAGCAATCTTACATGTGTTATACATGTCCAGTCTTTATGACAAGGATTTTATTTTTATTTTAGTGAGTAGAAGCATTTAGAACCACCTTTTTAAAAAAAGGAAATAAGTAATCCATAACAAAATGAATTAGTAGGCCAAGGGGCAGCTACCTGGTGTAGTTGAGAGAGTACCAGCCCTAGAATCAGTGGGATCTGAGTTCAGATCCAGTAAGAGACACTTGACACTTACTAGCTATGTTCCCTTGACCCTGATTGCCAATCCAAAAAAAAAAATTTGTTTTAGAGAACAAAATCTTTTATGTTTTTTGGTAAATACAAAAAAAAAAACAGTGCTGTTATTCTTCATTTAACCTGAAATACTGCAATAGGAAAAAAAAAGATTATATTTAAAAATATGAGAGGTCATGAAATAATTTAAATATTTAATATGTGCGCACCAAATGGCATAATATCTCTGAAGAAATGATTGAAAGTGCAAACAATGAAAGTGGGAAGGAAAGATTGAGTGGAAGCAACTTTTCTGGTACCATGGACAGAGGAGGTTGGAGTTCATGTCTCAGATCTGGGATTTAGGGTCTAGTCACTCAACCATTCTGAGCTCATGACCTGAGTTGTGAATGGGACAAGAACACTGCCTCTGTCACAGGTCTGATTTGTGGATCCAATGTGTATGCATGTGAACATCTTTGTAAATTAAATCATCCTTGGGATGAAAGCTAATGGCATTTTGAAATAATTGGTTCTGCCCATTTGAAGACTTTTGAAGTTTGAAGTCCTTTCTCATTGTCTGGGGAAAGAGAATGTAAAGGAGTTTATGTTCTGCCAGTGGAGGGAAGGGGATATAATTTTATATGTGTTTGTGTGTATATGTTTAATTTGCTTATTTCTTTCAGAAGGAGGGATCAAACTTGAAGTGACAGAGACTCCTGCAGAGCTCAACCTTTCTGTGGAAGGAACTCAGGAGCAAAGATCCATGGGTGATGGTCCCTGTGACTTCACTTGGAGAGAAAGCCCTGCTCTTCATTGGGGAATCCATACTGGAAAGAAAACTTATGAATATAGTCAGCGTGGAAAGGCTTTTACACAGAAGGCTCATTTTAATGAACATCAGAGAATCCATACTGGACAGAAAACTCATGTGTGTAATCAGTGTGGAAAAACTTTTACAAAGATGGCCAGTCTTACTGTTCATCACAGAATCCACACTGGAGAGAAACCATATGAATGTAATCAGTGTGGAAAGGCTTTTACAAAGATGTCCAATCTTACCGTACATCAGAGAATCCACACTGGAGAGAAACCTTACAAATGCAATCATTGTGGAAAGGCTTTTACACAGAGGACTCATCTTATTCAACATCAGAGAATCCACACTGGACCAAAAACTCACGTATGTAAACAGTGTGGGAAGGCTTTTACGCAGAGTGCCTGTCTTAGAGTACATCAGAAAACCCACAGTGAAGAAAAACCTTATGAATTTAATCAGTATGGAAAGGCTCGTATACAGTGGAGTCATCTTGCTGAACATCAGAGAATTAACACTGGGGAGAAACCTTATGGATGTAATCAATGTGGAAAAGCTTTTGCAAAGGTGACCAATCTTACTATGCATCAGAGAATCCATACTGGAGAGAAACCTTATGAATGCAATCAATGTGGAAAGGCTTTTAGACGGAGCGACAGTCTTAACCTACATCAGAGAATCCACACTGGGGAAAAACCTTATGAATGTAATGAATGTGGAAAGGCTTTTACTCAGAGGCCTCATCTTAATGAACATCAGAGAATCCACACTGGGGTGAAAACTTATGAATGTAATCAGTGTGGAAAGGCTTTTACACGGAGTGCCAGTCTTAGAGGACATCAGAAAATCCACACTGGAGAGAAACTTTATGAATGTAATCAGTGTGGGAAAGCTTTCACAGATGGGGCTCAACTTACTGTACATCAGAGAATCCACACTGGAGAGAAACCATATGAATGTAGTCAGTGTGAAAAGGCTTTTAAATGGAGAGCCAGTCTTATCCTGCATCAGAGGATCCACACTGGAGAGAAACCTTATGAATGCAGTCAATGTGGAAAGTCTTTCAGAGAAAAGTCCAGCCTTGTTGAACATGAAAGAATCCACACAGGAGAAAAACCTTTTGTGTGTAATCAGTGTGGAAAGGCCTTCAGAGGCAGCTCCAGTCTAGTTAAACATCAGAGAATCCACACTGGGGAGAAACCTTTTCCATGTAATCAGTGTGGAAAATCTTTTACAAAGATGTCCAGTCTTACAGTACATCAGAGAATCCACACTGGAGAGAAACCTTATGAATGTAATCATTGCAGAAAGACTTTTAGACAGAGGACTCATCTTATTGAACATCAGAGAATCCACACTGGACGGAAAACATAATCAGTGTGGAAAAAGTTTTAGAAAGATGTCCAGTCTTACAGTACATCAGAGAATCCACACTGGGGAAAATCCTTATGAATGTAATCAATGTGGAAAGGCTTTTACCAAAAGGCCTCATGTTAATGAACATCAGAGAATACACACTGGGGAGAAATCTTATGAATGCAACCAATGGTGAAAGGCTTTCAGAGGAAGCTCTTCTCTAGTTAAACATCAGAGAATCCCCATTGGAAAAAATACATTATCAATGCAGTCAGCGTGTTAACGCTTTTACACAAAGGGCCCTGTAGTGCCATGGCAATATTCACAATACTGGTGGCAGTTATGAATATACTAGTGTAATTCTGAATTACAAGATATAACAGACGTCTCCACAGAGAAGACAGAAGCGAAACATTTATTCAGACACCAGGAAACCAAAGCTATAATAGCCACATAGAAGTTAATAGACCATAGCAAAGCAGGGAGCCACACCATCCTTTAGCCTTCCCACAAACAAAATCCTAGCTGTCTCCCTGGGTGCCTTGTCTCCTCACTCCAGCTCTAAGTGTTTGTAGTGCTAATGCAGTATTTACAGCACCAGCTATGAATATAAGCATTCCTGCATGGTGCTTTATCACAAAATATAGCAGATTCTCCATGTATAAGATAGAAATGAAACATGTATTTAGGCACCACAAAACCAAATCCCAAAACTAGTGAGCGGATTCCATCATAGTAGCAAAGAATAAGCCATAACAGCAGAGAGAACCACACCATCTTTTAGCCTTCCCATAAACCAACACAGGCCTAGATGTCATTCTTAAGCTTCCGATTTCGTTCTATCAATAGAACCAAATCCTTCAGTTCCTCTGAGAGGTATTTTGGAAGGAGGGTCAGTTTTCACCAGGGACATTGTTTACAAGGAATAATAATCATTTGAACCATTCTATCACTTTTACAAAGCTATGGGTTTTTCACCTAAATCTTGGATTGTCACAGTAATTTCTCCTTGATAATTAGAATCTATTACTCTAGCCAATACATGTATTCCTTGAGCTGCTAGTCCTGTTTTAGGAAATATCCATCCAAAGTGATTTTTAGGGATTCTCATACATATCCCAGGAGAGTTTCCTTATTTCTTTTCTGTCCAACCAAAAGTCCTCTAAACAATGTAAATCATATTCTGTTGCTCTGGCTGTTCCTGGATGAGGTCCTGGGACACCTGGCCTCACAGTCCAATGCTCAATATTTGGGATCTTATGTGTCTGCTGTTTTCTAATTTGAAGATTTGGGGGAATCATTCTGGCTAGAGATTACTTCCTTCCAAGTGTCTATTATTCAAATTACATAAAGCAGTGAAAAAAACATCCTTCCAAAGTTGGTGTGAATTATTAGAGCTCAACTTCCTTAGATGATTCTGAGCCTAAGCTTCACCAGGGGGGTCCCAGGAGGTTAGACCTCAGAACATAGTCCTTTGGCTTCCCCAGACTCTGTCCCCTGCAGTCCTCCTACCCTCATAGGGGCCTTTACCTGGCTGCCAGGAATGGTTAAAATGTAACAGCTCCCAGAGCCTGCCCTGCCCCCCTCCCCAGGCCTCCTGCTGCCCTGCCCCCACTTCTCTGGGAGCCCTCAAGTCCCCTGCAGGGGCTGAATCCCAGACTGGGATTTCTCCCCAGTCTCAGGCTTCCCTGGTCATTCCCTGGTGGCTCCATCCCAGAGCCGGCCCTATAGAGCTCTAGCACACCTCAGAGGACCAAGGCCTGGCCCCAGCAGCTATTGGGGTCAATGCAGACACCAAAGATGGAGGGAAATTAGGAGATTTATTATGAGGTACAGCCAATAGCAGTGGCCCAGAGTGAGCCCCAAGGCAGTGAGCCTGGGATTCAGATTCCAGGTGGAGCAGGCAGAGGTGGAGGAGGGAAGGACTTTCCAGGTGGCTCCAGGCTGTTTCCTGGGCATCAGAAAGGCCTAGAGTTGGGACATTCCATGACCAGTTGGGAAGTGTGTGAGGAAGAGCTTTGACTGCTGCTCGCCCTGTGGGGCCGTGGAGGGTGGGGGAGCAGGTCCCTGGGGCAGATAAGATGGAGGAGCTTTCCCAAAGGGAGTCACTTTGATTCCTTTGCTGCCTCCACAGGGAGCCTGGATTCTGCAGGAATGGCCCCTGGGAGCAGCCCAGCCCCAGCCCAGGTGAGTGCAGCCCCTGCTCAGGCTTGACCAATACCAGCAACCCAGCCATTTCCATGGGCATAGAGGAGGGTCTGTGAAGCTGGAGATACCTGCCTTAGGGATGGTTTCTCTACAAAAATAGTTGTGAAAATGATTCCAGTAGAGGGGCAGGCCCAGCCTGGAAGAGGCCAGATCAAAGAGGCAGCAAGTCACCCCACCAACCACAAGGACCATTGCCAGGTCTATCAACAAAGGGCTGGGACTGGACGGAGCAGGGTAAGAATCAAATGCAAGGCCACTGTCAGGGGTAGCAGCTTCTCCTGGGACTACAAAAAGCCCCTATCTGGATCTGCAGGGACCAGGATGGCAGTGATCCCTGGCTGCTCCAATCCCCCCCTCTGACCCTGAAAACAGCAATCATTGCCCCAGTGCAAAACCTTAAAGTAAAACAGTAAAGGCTTGCGAACCCTAGAGGAAGGGCATGGCTAGGACCCTGCCTCAAAATGGGTAGAAAGCAGACTGCAAAGACAAAGACTCTGGAGTCGTACCATCCTGAGAGGGAGGGAACCAAATCAGAGGGAGACAGTGTGGACTCCACACCCACAGCTGAAGCCATAATGGGGAACTGGTCTTGAGCACAGAAAGCACTCCTAAATGAGCTCAAAAGGAACTTTGAAAAACAAATCAGAGAGATAGAAATAAAATGAATAACTTTTAAAATCAAAATTGCAAAATTAGAAAAACATTACAGTGAAGAGAACAGCTCCTTAAAAAGAAAAATGTGTGGTATGGAAAAGGGGCTCCGAAAACTAACCGAGGAAAATAATTCACTAAAAACTAGAATCAACCAAATTGAAGTGAATAACTATGAGGAACCAAGAATTAATCAAACAAAACATCGAGAATGAAAAATTAGAAAAAGAGATACAATATCGGAATGGAAAATTAACTGCCCTGGAAAACAGATCCAGGAGAGAGAATCTGAGAATCATAGGCCTACCGGAAAATCATGATGAAAAAATGAGCCTGGACAACATCCTCCAAGAGCTCATCAGGGAAAATTGCCGTGAGATACTAGAACCTGAGGGCAAAATAGAAATCCAGAGAATCCACTGGTCACCTCCTGAAAGAGGTCCCAAATTGGAACGTCCTTGAAATGTTGTGGCCAAACTCCAGAACTACCCGGTAAAGGAGGAAGTACTTCAAGCAGCCAGAAAGAAACAATTCAAATATCGAGGAACCACAGTGAGGATCACTCAAGTTTTGGCAGCCTCTACACTGAAAGCCTGGAGGAAGTGGAATACATTTTTTCTCAAGGAAAAAGAGCTTGGGTTACAACCAAGGATCACCTACCCAGTGAAACTGAACAGATTTCCATACCTTTCTGATGAAAAAGTCAGAGCCCAGTGGAAAATTCAACCTCCAATTACAAGACACAAGAGAGACATAGAAAGGTAAACAAGGAAAACACACACACACACACACCCTGTTATTTAATAAGAGCAAACTGATTATAGACAAGTAGAGGGTATGAGTATAAATTACACAAAAAGACGATTAAAAAAACTTATTAATAGCTACAAAGGGACTGCAATGGAAGAAGAGGAAAGAATGAAGTGGAAAAGGGTAAATTATGCCACACAAAGAGGCATAAAAACAATATAGCAGAGGACAAGAAGGGAGGGAGATGATTATTATATGAGCTTTTCCCTCTTTGGTTCTGGTGCAAGGAGGGAATAACACAACCAGTTAAGCATAGGACTCTATGGAGAAGAGACACAAAACGTATTATAATGGAGGGAAAGAGGGGAGGGAGAGGAGCTTTGCATGAGATTTTTTCCTGTCACTCTTGGTTTGAAGAAGAAATAACATACTACATTTAAGTATAAAAATATCCTACAGGCAGTAGGAGGGGGGAAGGGCTACAAAAGGGGAAGGTGGTTAGAAGGGAGGGAAGAAGTAAGGGGGAAGGGGAGGAAAAGGGAGGGGGGCTAATGAGGGAGGTGGTGGTCAAAAGAAAAGCTCTTAAGGAAGGGAAGGGAGAAGGGGAGAAAAATATAAGCATAAACAAGGGAGAGAATAGGATGGAGGGAAAGAAAAAGTAATCATAACTGTGAATGTGAATGGGATGAACTCTCCCATAAAACGGAGGCGGATAGCATAATGGATTAAAAACCATAATCCTACAATATGCTATTTGCAAGAAACACATCTGAAACAGAGGGATGTACACAGGGTAAAGGTAAAGGGCTGGAGTAAAATATATCGTGCCTCAGCTAAAGTTAAAAAAAAAGCAGGGGTAGCAATCCTTATCTCAGATGAAGCAACAATTGATCTAATTAAAAGAGATAAGGAAGGAAACTATATTCTGCTAAAAGGCACCATCGAGAGTGAAGCAATATCATTACTTAACATATATGCACCCATTGGTATAGCATCCAGATTCCTAGAGGAGAAGGTAAGGGAAATAGAGGAAGAAATAGATAGCAAAACTATACTATTGGGGGACCTTAATCTCCCCCTCTCTGAACTTGATAAATCCAACCTCAAAATAAACAAGAAAGAAGTTAAGGAGGTGAATATAATTTTAGAGAGGGTAGGTATGATAGATCTTTGGAGAAAACTAACTGGGATAAAAAGGAATATACCTTCTCAGCGGTACATGGAGCATGCACAAAAATTGAGCCATGTACTAGGACATAAAAACCTCACAATTCAGTGCAGAAAAGCAGAAATATTAAATGCATCCTTCTCAGATCATAATGCAATAAAAATAATATTCAATAAAGGGCCATGGAAAAACAGTCTAAAAAAACCAATTGGAAACTAACCAATTTAATCCTAAAGAATGAGTGGGTCAAAGAAGAAATTGTAAAAATAATCAGAAACTTCCTTCAAGAAAATGACAATAATGAGGCAACACACCAAAATTTGTGGGATGCAGCAAAGGCCGTTCTTAGGGGAAGTTTTATATCCCTGAGTGCATACATGAATAAATTAGAGAAAAGGGAGGTCAATGAATTAGGCATGCAATTGAAAAAGCTAGAAAAAGAACAAATTGAAAATCTGAAATTAAATACTAAATTAGAAATAATGAAAACCAAAGGGGAGATTCATAAAATTGAAATTAAGGAAACTATTGAATTAATAAATAAAACTAAGAGCTGGTTTTATGAAAAAAAAAAACAATAAAATTGATAGACCCTTAGCCAATAAGATAAAAAAAAGAAAACAAGATTATGAGTATCAAAAATGAGAAAGGTGAATCTACCTCCAATGAAGAGGATATTAAAACAATAATTAGGAATTGTACATGAATTTGACAATCCAAATTTGTAGACAAAACCAACATTTACTCAGGAACCTGTCTCCTTGCCTGAGACATGTACTCACCCCCTAACCATCTAGGCTAGTGTAAGGGTTATGGGATTTAAAGATCTTCCATGCCCCATTGGACTTGCTGACGTAGCAGGAAGGGGCGGAGCAAGAGGAAGCGGAAGCCAAGCTAGCGTTCCTTCGGTGGCTGGCGGTGGTGGTGGCGACTGCGGCAGCAGAGGCATCGGCAGCGCAAAGCCCCTTTTTTCAGTTAGCCAGAATTTCTGCTAAGGACTCCTGCTGAGGACTGCCAGGGGCCGGAGCTGCTGGGAGTCCGCTCCCCGGACGCTGGGTGGTTGCTGTGAGTGGGGAGAGGAGGACCTTTGCCTGAGGTAGCCTGTTCTGTTTCAAAGGCTTGAAAATGTGGGTGCTTTCTACTTTATCTACCTGTGCCAATGTCACAACTACTCTGATGGCTTTCACTTTCTGGTTTTGGGACTCAGTCTTTTGGTATCTTAATAAATTTTCTAGTTTATTCCCCCATATGGCAAGCATGATGTATTTTGTGATGGATAATTATATCAGCATATTTGTAATCTCCATAGGCATTGTGAATATGGCATTGCTGATACAGCTAGCTCTGACGCCCAGCTTCCTGTAGGCTTTGCTCCACCTTTCAGTAAGTTCCCCCCACCAAAGGTTCCATGTGATTACATTCCTTGGCCTATTAAGGTACAGGGAATATCTTCAAAGGAAGGAAGACCTGCAAATTCTCTTAGGCTTATTAAGGTGTAGGGAAGATCTTCAAATTTCCATTACCATTACTTTCAGCCCTAAAATCTTTCATGTCCTTTACTTAGCAAAAATACATTAGCAGTGTATTTCATTATAGATTAATGGGAGTTTAGGGGTAACTGGTGTCAAAAGAACTTCACAATAGTGTAACAGGAATAACACAAAATAAACCCATAAAACAGTATCTTACAGTTGGGGCTTGAGCAGATGCACCCCACCATTCCCCCCTCAAATGAATGGGGCTTAAAATCTTGAGGTATGGGGCAAAGGTCTCTTCTTTCATAGCTACTTCCTGCTGAAATTGGACTTAGAGCTTTCCCTGCCCTAGTAGGTCCCATTTGAGAGGTCAGTTCTTTGCTGGCATCTGGGCCTTAGTTGACACCAGTTCCAGGGCTGACACATCATAGTCGGGTGACATCTGGCTTAAGCAATCAGGCTTAAGCAGGTGGAGGGTACTGAACATGCAGGAAACAAATCTCACAAACAAATTTAGCAGAGAAAGCCAAAAAGAAACCTATAGGATCAGCTGTGCTTCTGCAGTTCATGAACTATCAGCCTCATTCACAGTAGACTATATGAGCTCAGGGTACACTTTGGTAATCCTCCTGAATAAATGACAGTTACAGTATTATCTTTCCCATGTGCTATAATTTCCACAGTGTTTATAGCATCGTCTGGCTTCCGCTTTACCCATAAATTAGCTCCCAATGTCATTCTATCAGTAGAACCAAATCCTTCAGTTCCTCTGATAATTATTTTAGATGGAGTGTCAGTTTCCACCAGGGATATTGTTTACAAGGAATAATAATTACTTGAACTATTCTACCACTTTTACAAAACTGGGTTTTTCACCTAAATTTTGGAATGTCACAGTAATTTCTCCTTGATAATTAGAATCTATTACTCTAGCCAATACATGTATTTCTTTAGCTGCTAGTCCTGTTTTAGGAAATATCCATCCAAAATGATTTTTAGGGATTCTCATACATATTCCAGGAGAGAGTTTCCTCATTTCTTTTCTATCCAACCAAAAGTCCTCTAAACAATGTAAATCATATTCTGTTGCTCTGGCTGTTCCTGGATGAGGTCCTGGTGATGGGGTGCTTGGGATCTATATTTGTAATTTGTAAATCTAATTTGTAAAACCAGTTTGTAAAATCACACTTCCCCCCCCCCGTCCCCCAGCTTCAGAGCATTAAATCTCTCCAGCAACAACTCTTGAATTGTTTATCTCATCTTGGAACAGTGACAAGCTATTCCTGTGAATCCTTCACAAAAGTATCTATAAACATTCCAGCTTAGGCAACCATTATCTTCCCCCTTGTATAGTGTCCCGCTGCCTCCATGAATCCTTCAGGACCCTATCTCTGGGTTAACTCCTTAGCCTATTATCCACAGACTGAGTCTCCATTAGCCTTGGTTCCCAGACATCAATTTTGTCAAACATGACACTGATGGGTGGCAAACTAGGCACTTCTCAGTCAGTCCTTGACTGCTCGCTGACTTAGTGACGTTTCAAGCCTAAAACCACACCTCCAGGTAGCCCCCCCTTGGGCTTTTTCCCAGTGAATTATGGGCAATAAACCTTCGAAGTTACATTAAAAGTGAATGCCCCTTTAAACACTGACACCACCTTAACTCCTCCCTAATCCCACTCTTAATCACCTAGTTAGCATAATTGACACAGTTCTACTATGGATTATTCTATAAAAGTCTTAATTTTACCCCTAAAGGACTCTTGTCTGCTGTACAGCCTAACAATAAACTTTCAGGTCCCCTAAGGATCCTTGCCCGCTGTAAAGCATACAAAAAACTTTTACAACTCTGACTCCAAGTTTGCTTGGGCCTACTGAATTCTTTCCAGGCTGAATCAAAGGCTTTCTGATCTTAGATTAGATCAGAGTTCCTGCTGAATCATATTGCCATCCCTCATCACTGAGACACCTGGCCTCACAGTCCAATATTCAATATTTGGGACCTTATGTGGCTGCTGTTTCCTAATTTGCATATTTGGGGTAATAGTTCTGGTTAGAGATGTACTTCCTCCCATGTGTCTATTATTCAAATTACATGAAGCATTGAAAACATTATCCTTCTAATGCTGATGTGAATTATTAGAACTCAACTTCCTTAACTGATTCTGACCCTAAGCTTCACCAAGGAGTCCCAGGAGAGCTCTGTGGCTCCCACTTAGACCTCAGAACACAGACCTCTGGCTTCCCCAGGCTCTGCTCCCTGGAGCCCACCTGTCGCTACAGGAGCCCTGAACTGCCTGCCAGGAGTGGTTACAATGTAACAGCTCCCAGAACCTGCCCTGCTCCCCTTCCCGAGGCTTCCTGCTGCCCTGCCCCAACTTCTCTGGGAGCCCTCAGGTCCCCTGAAGGGGCTGAATCCCAGAATGGGTTTTCTCTCCAGTCTCAGGCTTCCCTGGTCATTCCCTAGTGGCTCCATCCCAGAGCTGGCCCTATAGAGCTCTGGCACAGGGTCATGGAGGTTCTGACTGGTCTCACCCCATCTGGGATCCCCAGCCCCCTCTGCTTCTTGGGACTCTGGAGGAGGAGGGGAGAGGGCCAGAAGAGGATCAAGAGAGGGAGGGAAGGAGACTCCATGTTCAGACACCTCCCTATTTGCCAGCTGACCCTCCCTGCTGCCTCCCTCCCTCCCTTCCCCTGAGGGCAGGGCCTGGGTCTTTCTAACCCCTAGGTGACCTACCCTTCTGCAAACCCCATCTGGGCAGCCTCCAGCCTAGGAGAGGGGCAAGAGCTCTCCCCTCTGGGATCCTTCTCCCTCCCAGCTCAGAGTGCAAAGGACCAAGGACTGGCCCCAGCAGCTATTGGGGCCAATCCAGACACCTAAGCTGGAGGGAAATTAGGAGATTTATTATGAGGTACTGCCAATAGCAGTGGCCCAGAGTGAGCTCCACGGCAGTGAGCCTGGGACTCAGGTTCCAGGTGGGGCAGGCAGAGGTGGAGGAGGGAAGGACTTTCTAGGTGGCTCCAGGCTGTCTCCTGGGTATCAGAAAGGCCTAAAACTGGGACATTCCATGACTAGTTGGGAAGTGTGTGAGGAAGACCTTTGGCTGCTGCTCCCCCTGTGGAGCCATGGAGGTTTGGGGGAGCAGGTCCCTGGGGCAGAAAAGGTCCAGGGATAAGGTGGAGTAGCTTTCCCAAAGGGAGTTGCTTTGGTTCCTTTGCACCTCCACGGGGAGCTTGGATTCTGCAGGAATGGCAATGGGTCTATGAAGCTTGAGATACCTGCTTTAGGGATGGTTTCTTTACAAAAATAGGTGTGAGAATGATTCCAGTAGTAACAACACTGCCCTGCTTCCATCTTCATTTTAAGGTAATTCCCTGGCACCCTGGTGACTTGAGCACTGTCCCCTCCTCCACTCCCCCACCCCTCTACCCCCCCCCAGGCTGCCCTCCCAGGTTCTTTTTGTGAGGCAATCAGGATTATGTGACTTGCCCAGGGTCATGCAGCAAATAAGCCTCAAATGTCTGAGGGCAGATTTGAACTCATGGTCAGTGCTCTATCATTCCCCATTTGGTTTTAACTTCTTCATTACAGCCTGAAAGGTGACCCCTTCACTCCTTCTTCTCTATCACCCAGGGCCCTTGTCTTTGCTCTCTTAGTGCCAGCCAGAAGCCCCTCCCCCTACTCACAGGTGCCAGCCAGAAGCCCCTCCCCCTCCTCTTTCTTCCTGGGGCCAAGCTCTCCCTGAGTCTTGTCTGGGCAGGCCTACAGCAGAGCCCTGAAGGCTCCCCCAGCTCAGGTCCTTGGCTGTGTGGTCATGGGAGCTGAAATTGTGCCCCTGGGGGTGCTAATGTCCTCCTTCCTCAGCTCACACAAGCCTCCCCAGGTCCTTCTGATGAGGGGATGATAAGTGTTTCAGGGGCTCCAATGACCAGAGTCCCTGAGGGGCCAGTCTGGAATGAATTCATAGGACACAAGCAATCTGAGTCAAGTTACCGTGTTTCCCCGATAATAAGACACTGTCTTATTATTTTTTTTGGAAATAAAACCACCAGAGGGCTTACTTTCAGGGGAGGGCTTATGTTGTCCTGCCTCAGCTCTCCCCCGAGGCACTGCTCTCAATGGCGCCAGCAAGCACATCACTGGGGAAGAACAGGATGACTTGCTCACTGCTGCAGCTCTGATTGGATGCAGCTCGGAGTGCGTTGTGCGTTTCACGGTGTGCATACAGAGGGTTAGGTTAATGTATCGTGTAGCGCAGGGGATCACCTTCACTACAGTAGCAATCTCAATAGGGCTTATTTTCGGGGGAGGGCTTATTTTAGAGGAATCTTACACAGTAAGGGGAGGGCTTATTTTTGGGATAGGTCTTATTATTGGAGAAACACAGGTAGTAAAAGTTTCTTGTTACGCTATACATTGGGCATGAGTTTTTAAGGAAACTATAACCTTAAAAAAGTCATAGGTATAGCTTATAAAGAGTTACAATAGTAAATCAGATTTTAATTATGCTAACTAGGTGAATAAGGGTGGGATTAAGGAGGAGTTAAGGTGTGGTCAGTGCTTAAAGGAACTTGCAGTTTTAACATCAACTTCATTAAATCAAATTTCCCATAATTCACTGGGAAATAGCCCAAGGGGTGCTAATTTGAGGTGTGCTTTTAGGCTTGAAACCTCACTAAGTCAACTAGTGGTCAGGGCTGACTGAGAAGTGCCCAGTCTGCCACCCATCAGTGTCATGTTTGACAAGATGGATGTTGGGAACCAAGGCTAGTAGGGATTCAGGATGTGCCTAATTGGCTGAGGAGTTAACTTGAAGATAGTGCATTGAAGGATTCATAGGTGTAGCTGGCCACTATACTAAGGGGAGATAAACCATTCATGAATTGTTGCTAGGCAGAGTGCTGGCAGGGGGATGGTGAAGAGTTAATGTTCTGAGGCTTTAGGGGGGGGGGGAGGAAGGTGTGATAGTAATGGCAATTAAAGATTCCCCTGTATTGGCTTGGTTTTCAAACTGATTGTGTTAAAACCAGAGCTTGTTAATCCCACCTGTGGGATGGACTTGTTGATGTGAAAAGAAAGTCCTGAACTGGGAGGAGCTGGTGACGTAGATTTGGAGAGACAAGAGAGAGGCAGAAGAACTTTTTGGAAGCAGCACCTCGTGGAGGCAGAGAGAGAGAGGATTGTTGAGTGCCACTTTGAATCGCCCTGGACTTTTGAGACCTGCCCCCGGGAGCTGCCAAGGACTGAGGAGACATGGCTGTTTTGCTGGTACTTTGTCTGTCTGTTTTGATGTTGTTTTGCCAGATTTGTCCACTGGAACCTGGCTGTTGGCTAAGAAGCCCTGAGACTGTCCTGCAGACAGAGAGTGAATACTGTCCACTGGTGAAGGACAGTGCTGTTGTTGCAGGGGTCTGGGAACCTTTTGTTGGTTCATAGAGACTGTCCTGCAAACAGAGAGTGAATGCTGTCCACTGGTGAAGGGCAGTGCTGTTGTTGCAGGGGTCTGGAGACTGTCCTGCAGAGTGAATACTGTCCACTGGTGAAGGACAATGCTGTTGTTGTAGGGGTCTGGGAACCTTTCTGTTGGTTCAGAAGCCCTGAAGAAGGATTTTCTTGTTGTATGTTTACAGAAATCCTGGGAGAGGGTTTTGCTAATGTTTTCAGGGGTTCTAGGACTGTTCTACAGACAAAGGATGAATTAATGAAGAGACTGGCAATGTATCTTGCGGCCTTGCTAAGCCTTGTCTCCCCAGGAACTAAGATTGCTGAGAACTTGCCTCGTGTCAAGATGAAGAAAAGACCTCCATTTGGGTATTAAGTGCTGTGCTTAAACTTGATGTAACTCTGGGGTAGATTCAATTGTGATCCAGGGGTGGGGAACTTTTGACCTTTTTGTGTTCTATGGTTGAACAAATGAAGGTACTTTACTTATGTTTGGAAACTAATCTCCATTTGAGAAGAGGGGCTTTGTGGTGGACTATGAAGGTATAGCCTAGGGGTGGAGAAGTATTTAGAACAGGGACTTTGTAATTGATTGAATGATTGGAAGGTCCTGGGGTGGGGTAGTACTTGGAGATTATTTAATCACACTTAGTAAATGCTGTATTTTGAATGATGTCATATTTTGACCTTCTCTGTTCTTGGTTGGTCACTGAATAAAATGGAGAGCCCCTATGCTGGTATTTTGAACCTTGGGAAGTTGCCTTTCCTTGGCATTACATTACAGGGGGTTGTGATTTTACAGTCTGGTTTTACAAACTGATGTCACAGACATAGACACCTAAAGCACCCCATCACCTCTGAGTTCCCCTTTGCCAGTTCTTAGGTCAAGTCAATGAGCATTCTGAAAGGCCCTAGACACTCAAGCCCAGATTTCTGTACACACTGTTCTGGGCCATCATGCTGTCCCTGGGTGTCTAAGACCTGCCCTGGCACAGTGACTGAATGACAGACAGCTTCTCTGTTGTTTAAAAGAGGCTTCTGGGCTTCCCACCCTTGCCTCTGTTGGTCCTGGGCATCAGGACTGGCTTCCCCTCATACCCTCTTACTGTGCAGATTGGCTTCCTGGTGGGATAATTTGGTCTGCCTTGTGCTGAGTGCCTGCTCTGGCAGAGACCATGACAGCAACAAGGGGAAAGGGGAGGTTTGACAGAGTCAGGGTAGTGTGTTGTTACCTCAGACAGCTTCTTGGGACACCTGAGTCTTCCATAGGCTGGAGCAGGTCCTGGATTGACCTGGGAAGGGAGTAATGGATGGAATAGACAGACACAGGGATACTCAGTTTAGAATGGTAAGGAAAAACCACAGAGTCTCTGGCCATTCAACAAGCAAAAGGAGCTTTATTTAGGTGTCCCATAAAAAGGACATTCAATAAGGATAGCTTGAATAGACTAGGCTCCCTCCCCTCCACATGGGAGATCATCTGGTCACCAGGGCAAGGTGTGGCCATGAGCCACCTGGGGAAATTTGTCATATCTGAAGGACCCTGATTTCACATGGGGATACTTTTAGGCCTTTAGGTTGCCTGGAAGCCACATTATTTTGTCCGGAGACCCTCAGAATACTGACTGAAGGGAGGTATGTGGAGCCTTTGCCCCCTATGTAAGTCAAGTCCTAGGGATATTAAGTCTCAAATGCCTGAGGCCCAATTTGAACTCAGGTCCTCCTGACTCCAGGGCTGGTGCTCTATTCACTGCATCACCTAGCTGACCTTACCTCATTTTTAATTCAGATTTTTTTTAAGTCAGAAACTGGCCATCTCTCCCTTCTCTTTCACTGCCCCCTCCCCCAGCCATGTGAAAGCTAAAAAAAAAAGTCTCAGTGGTTATACCCAAAGAAAATTATATGAACCAGCACTCTTCTCACTGTATTCAGTGTATTCCTCTTCCTCTGTTTCAGTCTCCCTCCAACAATTTCTCCTGGATCATTAGAATCTATTACCTGATTTAAGTAATATCCATCTAAAATTATTTTTTGGGATTCTAACAGATATTCCAGTAGAGATTTTATTTATTTCTTTTCTATCCCTCCAAAAGTCATCTAAACAATGTAAATCATCTCCTGTTAAAGCAGGTGTTCCTGGATACATTGCTGGAATATCTTGCCTCACAGACCAGTACTCAATATTTGAGACCTTATGTGTTGGTTATTTCATATTTTGAAGATTTGGGGTCATTTGTGGTGCCAACACAATATTCACAGCTCCAATGGCGACTATAAATTTCAAAATAAAACAGACTCTCCATATAGAAGAAAGAAGCAAAACACTTATTTAGACATCAGAAAGCCAAATCTCAACACCAGAAAGTCAAATCCATCATAGCAACAGATACACAATACAATACAACAACAATAGAAGTTAATACACCGTAACACAGTAGAGAGCCACACTATCATTTAGCCTTCCCAGAAACCAACATTCACAAGCACATCTGTCTCCCCGGATGAGTCCTCTCCTCCCTCCAGCTCTAATTGCTCTGACTCCCATCTTCCTTTGTGTTCTGCTCCACTATTCAGCAAACTCTTCTCACCATAGTCTCCATATGATTACATTCAACCTATTAGGGGCCAGGAAAAATCTTGAAATCAGGAAGATCTTCAAATTTCCATTACCATTTTATTCAGCACCAAGATCTTTCATGTCCTATACATAGCAAAAATACATTAACAATGCATTTCATTACAGATTAATGGGAGTTTAGGGGTAGTGTCAAAAGAACTTTATAATAGTGTAACAGGAATAACACAAAATAAGCCCATAAAACAATATATTACACTTGGGGCTTGAGCAGAAGAACCTTACCATTCCCCACTCAATGAATGACATTCAAAATCTTCGGGTATGAGGCAAAGGTCACTTCTTTCATGGTTACTTCCTGCTGAAATTGGACGTTGAGCTTTCCCTGCACTAGTAGGTCCCATTCAAGAGGTCAGTTCTTTAGCTGGCATCTGGGCCTTTGTTGACACCAGTTCCAGGGCTGACACATCACAGTTGTGGACAGGGGTGACATCTGGCTTAAGCAATCAGACATCTACAGAAGGAAGGTACTGAATATGCAGGGAAAAAATGTCACAAACAAATTTAACAGACACAAAGCTAAAAAGAAACATGTAGGATCAACTGTGCTTCTGGAGTTCATGAACTCACTATCATAGCCTCATTCACAGTAGAATATATGAGTTCAGTGTACAATTTGGTGATCCTTTTCTCCTGAATAAAAAAAAAAACAGTTACAGTATTATCTTTCCCATATGCTATAATTTCCCCAGCCTTTGGAACATTGTCTGGTTTCATGTAACCACACTTTAGCTTCCAATTTCATTCTATCAGTAGAACCAAATTCTTCAGTTCCTCTGATAGTTATTTTGGAAGGAGGGTCAGTTTTCAGGGGTTTTTTTTTGTTGTTTTTTTTAAAGCAATTGGGGTTAAGTAACTTGCTCAAGGTTACCCGGCCAGTTATTTTTGGGTGTGGTGCTAAGTATCAGAGCCTGGATTCGATCCCCAGGTCATCCAGATATTGGGGCTGGTGCTCTTACTCGCTGAGCCACCTGAACACCCCAGGAGGGTCAGTTTTCACCAGGGGTATTGTTTACAAGGAATAATAATCACTTGAACTATTCTATCACTTTTACAAAACTGTATTCTTCACCTAAATGTCACAGTAATTTCTCCCTGATAATCAGAATCTATTACTCTAGCCAATACATGTATTCCTTGAGCTGCCAACCCTGATTTATGAAATATCCATCCAAAATTATTTTTAGGAATTCTCACACATATTCCAGTGTGATTTTCCTTATTTCTTTTCTATCCAACCAAAATTCCTCTTAACAATGTATGTCATATTCCGCTGCACTATCGGAAATGGTGGATATTGGATATTGTGCTGGGACACCTTGTCTCACAGTCCAGTACTCAATATTTGGGATCTTATGTGTCTGCTGTTTTCTAATTTTCAGATTTGGGGCCATCATTCTGATTAGAGGTATTCTTCCTCCCAAGGGTCTATTGTTCCAATTATGTAAAGCAGTGAACAAATTATCCTTCCAATGTTGATACAAATTACTAGAACTTAAATTTCTTAACTGTTCTTTCAACAATACATTCATTCTTTCAATTAACCTAGATGCTTGAGGAAAATATGGAATATGATATATCCATTCTATGTTGCTTAATATGCAATATCTCTTTATTTCATTATTTTTGAAATGTGACCATTATCACTTTGAATCTGCATTGGAGTTCCATAATATAGACTTATGATATCTAGAATTTTACAGGTGTTTTTCTGGGTTACATTGTTATAAACATAAGCCACTAATACACCTGAATAGGTGTCAGCACAAGTTCATATGAATTTGCATCCTTTATCTTGGGGTAGTGAATCAATATAATCTATCTTCCAGTTTGGGGCTGGGACTTTTCACCTTGCTATCTCTACTATTACTACCCTAAAAACATTTTGTTCCTTTTCCAATTGACATACAGAACATTCCTCTGCCACCTTTCTAAACAATGAATGAGAGATACTAATTCCTTAATCTTGTGCCCACTCACATGTCTGGGCCCCTAAATGACCAGCCATTTGATGGACCCATTTTGCTAGTACTGGATCATCAGTTAGTGTCAGAGTAGGGACATTATGTTGAGTAGCAATCTTTGCTAGTTGATCAGCACATACATTGTATTCATGTTCTGGCATGATGAGGGCCACGTGAGTGTCTACATGAAAAATTGACAAATTATTAACCAAAGACATGTCCCGTGTATCTTCCCATAATTCTTTGCCCCATATTTGTTTCCCATGGATTTCATAATTTTGATTTTTCCACATGGGCATCCATGTACCTAACCCATTAGCTTAATTATTATATTAATTCTTAATTATTTGATTTAATTATATTAATTATTAAATATTATAAAATATTAATATAGGTTCATGTAGAGCAGAAACTCCACTTTTGCCTGTTTTAGATCTATTTTGAATATATCATTTCCATTTAATTATTTATTTGTTCTGGCATTTTGTGCATGTTCAATTCTGTGAGAAGCTGGGGTACACATTACCCAGGTAATAATCAGAATTCCAGGCCTGAATATCACTTCATGGCCCAGAGTCAATTGTTCAATCTCTACCAAAGCCCAATGTGCAGCTACCAACTGCTTTCCAAAAGGTATATATTGAGGGTTAGGGTTAGGGTTAGGTAAATTATAGTGGCTAGGTGGTGCAGTGAGTAAAGCACCGGCCCTGGAGTCAGAAGGACCCCAGTTTGGTTCTGGCCTCAGACACTTAACACCCACACAAAAAAAAACTAGCTGTGTAACTTTGGGCAAGTTACTTAACCCCAATTGTCCTCTAAAAGGCAAAAACAAACAAACAAAAAAAAACCCCAAAGTGCATGTATTGAACTCCAGGTGAAGGAAGTTTCCTAGACCAAAATCCTAAGGGTACATTTTGGCTTTGTTTCTGCCATAAACTCCAGTTTGCATATTCATCTTATACAGTCACTTGTAATTCCACTGGGACATTTTGCATAGGCCATACATCTAGAGCCAGTTATATAGCAGTGTTGGCTTCTTCAAATGCTTTACTCTGCTCAAGTCCCCAATCTAATTCATATTTCTTCCTAGTCACTTCATATAAGGGTCTCAAAATTTGTCCCAGATGTGGAATGTAATATGTCTAATATCCAAATAATCCTATAAACTTTGGGGCCTCTTTCTTATTGGTAAGGATAGGAAAATCCCCAATCTTTTGTTGGACTTGTGGGAGAATCTCTCATAGCCCCTTATTCCATTGTATACCCCAAAATCTTACATTTTGAGCTGACCCTAGAATCTTTGCAGGGTTAAGTTCCCACCCTTTGCTTTTCATATGCTCAATTAAAAGCCTGAAACTGTTCTCCACTCCTTTTACATTGTTTCCCTATATCATAATATCATCTATGTAGAGGGTGAGTTGTACATCAGGTAGCTCTTATTCATCCAAATTAGGCTACAAAATCTCAGCTGGACCCTCATTGTGTAAAAGCAATTCTCTGAGATGTCCCAAGCCGACTCCCTATGCCACTCACCACAGCAGCTTTTCTAAATAATTTCATTCATCCCCAAACTTCTTTTATAGCTTGTTCTCTGCCCACTCCCAACTTCTTACTTAATAACTTGGTCCCTTATTTCTTTGAAAAAAACTGAACATTTATCAAGAGCCAACCTATTTTCCTTATCTCACATTAATCAAATGCCTTTTCCTTTTTGGCCCCAGTATCTGATGAAAAGGTCATCCTTCTGCTTGCTAAAGCAAACCTCTTTATGTGTGCAAATTGTCCCATTCCATCCCTCACCTCTTGGTGTATTCTTTTTCTAGTAGCTCCTTTTTTTTTCACACTACTGTCTCCTGCTTCTCCTTTTACTGTATGCAAAATGAAACCCATTCTCTTTCCTCCAACCCTCCCATCGGCCTCCATTCCTAATGCTCTCCCAGGCATCCCTCAATAGCCCAGGCTCAGAGAAGAAGGGTCATGCTCTCCTCACCTGCTCTCAAACATTCACACTCCCAATCTCCATATTCAGTCGGGAGCAAAATCCCACAATTCCAGCTGTGTGACATCTCCCCCATATACTCCCTTCCCACCCAACATTGTCACTTTCTTGGTTCAGGTCCCAGTCACCTCACACCAAAAAGAAAAAAAAAAACAATAACAAAACCTCTTGTTACACTGGTAGCAGTGAGGCTATTGAGATGGGGGTGGGGCACAGCAGTGGGGTGTGGAAGACAAGTCAATCCAGGGTCCAGATTATAAATTTACAGAATATTTTAAGAAGTTCTTCATTGTCTTCAGTCATGTCTGAATTAAAAAAAATTATTTAGTAAAACTTAAATACACAATAAAAAAGAAACCTATTGTTAACTTAAATACTGAAACTGAAATACAAAATAAGAAAAGAGGAATAAAAACATGTCCTGTGCACAGCAGAGCATGAGAGGATTCGACATATTTTTCTGACAATTTATTCAACAATGTTTCCATTTCAAGAAAGCCTGTAGAATAAATTCCAGGCATTGTCTTGAAAGCTGTCCATCTTTTGTTTCCGTCTGCTGAGCACTTTTGGCTTTGTTGTTTTCCCTTTTACTGGCCCTACCAGAGGCTAAAACCAACCATGGATTTATTTACATAGAAATGCACATACATATATACATGCTTGCATATATAAACATGTACTTTTCCTAACAGAATCTAATCCTAATCTTTGTTTTTATGTGGGTGTGTATCTCTCATTTCCTATCCTTCCCGACTCCTCTACTGTACTTCTGGCCACTACCTTCCCCTCCTATTTCTTGACCTACCACCCCCTCCAACAATCCTTCCCTTCTCTTCCCATTCTCATAAATCTAAACACCCTTTTATACCACCCCTTAAACATATTTCCTTACCCTCCCCTCTAAAGACTCCTCCCTAATCCTCACCTCTCCCCCATCCCATTAGCTTTTTATTTTTTCTGACTTTAGAAGACTTTTATACTGTTTTAGATATATATGCATTGTCCCCCCTTGAAACCATTCCAAATAAAAGCAGGTTTCGAGGATTGTAAGGCCGGTGAGGTCCGGAGCTAACAGGAGTGCACGTGGTCGCCTGGGGAGGGCGTGTGAGGGGCCAAAGGTCACATGAGCGCTGCTAAGGATGCACCACGGGATGGGATGCTGGCGTCCCATCACGGGGTCTCCAAAAGTGCTGAGTTGGCATCACGGGGTGAGGCCTTAGTGTTTTATCACGGGATGATCACATACTTGGCTTTCCTCCTCCTCTTCGGGGCGGCGCACGATTGGCTCGAGGTGGCCCGGATGAGTGAAGGGGAGGAGCGGCTGGCAAAAGATAAGATAAGGGACGACACGGAGAGGCAGAGAGAGTCGGGAGTAGCTCGGGATGGAAGATGTAACCTCTAGTCCTTAATAAAGAAAAGTGTACCTTTCTTGGATTCTGTGGAGTCATTCTCCAGTGATAGCTGGAGCCGGAGACGTCCGAAGCCTGTTGAGGTGAGTATACCTACCCACACAACGTAGCAGAACTAACAGTCCTTCTCTCCCATCGAATTCCTCTGTGTTGGGTCTTCCTCTGGCCCCTCATTTGTATAAGATAATCCCTCTTCTTAGCTATTCCTGAACGGTTTTACTTTTTGAAGTCATATCAGGCTCAGGGCTACCCCATTCTTTCTTATGAACAACCCAATTACCAATAAAAGTCTGAGATACAGGTTTTACATTTTACATACATAAAAGGTAAACAGTTTTTCTTCAATGAGTCCCTTGTAATAGGGCATTGGTGTGTACCTTCCATTTCTCTTCTATTATCAAATCTTCTATTAAGTTCAGATTTTTTTGTTTTATTTTCCTTTTCTGTTAAAATCCCTGAAGTCTGAGAATTCATTAAATATCCTTTTTTTCCTATCATTTGGAAGCGTGCTTAACTTGGCAAGGTAGGATTTTTTTTAGCTGGAACCCTAGTTCTTTTAGTCTTTAATGTAGTCTACTCCAAGACCTTTGGTCTCTTAGCGCTGCCCCTGCTACGTCTTGTGTGATTCTGATTGGGCACTGCCATATGGAAATTGTGCTTTTCTTGTTGCTTGTAATATTTTGTCCTTGAGCTGGGGCTTTCAGAATTTGGCTATAATGTTCCTGTGGGTTTTCCTGACAGGATCTCTTTCTCACCCCCCTGGGGTCTCTGCAGAGCAGCTGAGTCTGACCTTCCTTGTCATCAGAGGTTCCCTCAATCCTCCCTGGCTCAGACTCCCAACTCCCCTCATTGTCCCAGTAAAAATTCCTGGGACTTGGGAGAGGCAGCCTCCCAATCAAGCTGACACCAGAACTTGTGGCTTATTGTTTAAGCTGACCAAGGACATAGCCTGGAAGCCCCCTTCACAGGGACATAATGGAATTTCTCTTCAGATTTTCTGATTGTCCCAGGAGAACTCCTGTTCTGCCCCCACTTTCATTTATATTCACCTTTCTATGTTCACTGTAAGACACTCTTTTTTTTCTTTTTATGGCATAGGAAAATCTTTTTTATAAATAAATTTGTGTATTTATTTACTTTTAGTTTACAACATTCAGTTCCACAAGCTTTTGAATTCCAAATTTTCTCCCTGTCCCTCTCCTCCCCCTTCTCCCTATGGCAGCATGCAGTCTGATATAGGTTCTACAAATACCTTCACATTAAATATGTCAAATTATAAGGAAGGATTATAACCAACAGGATATAACCAACAAGGAAGAAGGAACAAAATAAAACAAAAAAGAGAGACAGCAAGTAATTTGCTTCAATCTGCAATCAGACTCCATAGCTCTTTTTCTGGATGTGGATACCTCTTCCATCATGAGTCTTTTGGAGTTGTCTTCTAGCCTTGCTTTGCTGAGAAAGCCCAGTCTCTCAAAGTCAGTCATCACAGATACAATGTGTCTGGAACTGTATTCAACGTTCTTTGTGGAGGAAAATCTTGAGAGCTCGATATTTTCTGTCCTACTACGCCATCTTCCTGGAATCTTCTCCTTTGACTCCTAAGTAAAAAACAAGTGACCCAAGGGACCCTCAAGGAAAGACAAGATTTAGGAATTCTTGGGACTCTCAAGAAGTGCCAAAGAACCATAAATTCCTCAATTGTTCCAAAGTAAAATAATAGAATAAAGGAAAGAATGTGAGAAATGCTGACAGTTTGGTTTCCACAGGTTCTCTAGGAAAAATAAGTATTTCAAAAACAAATCCTTACTAAAGAGAAAATGAGGGAATTACCAGAGATGCTAATAGTTTAATTCACACAAGATTCTATAGGAACAATGGACATCGACTAGGGTGTGCAGGAAAGCATAAATCAGGATCAGATAGGAAGGCTAGAGCCCCCCATCCAATTGTGTATCTGGAAGAAATCTCTAAAGGGTCCATAGCTGGGCTGGCTCTGACTGGCTGGGGGTTGGGGGATGGTCACCAAATTTTCATTAACACACATGCTTAGAAAAGTTGTAAGGCAGAAGAGCTGGAACCAGTCCCAGCTTTTCAGGGAGGAACATTTGAATGGAAACAGCATAAAAGATCTTGCCTTTCTCTGATCCCTTGTAGTCTTACAGGAGGCTACCCATTTATTCATTACAGAATAAACATCACATCAAGGTAATGAAAACCTTCCTGGATCTCCAACAAGCGTTGTTTATTCCTAGATAGAGCACAGAGCATATGTATAACAAGAAGAAATCACACTGTTGAAATATCAATCAGCAATTTAATGCACAAGATGGAGGATTGTTCCCAAACATCAGAGTGTCTGATAAAGTGAATCCCGTGCTTATGACTGAAATGGAAGAAAATGAAAGGGAAGACCATCAGATTCCAAGATCCTTGGTCAAATGTGCTGTGAACATATCAGATGGGAAACACAGATGACCTCTCCCAAGTATCAGGAGATTCTGAGATCTGGTCAACCTTTCCTGTCTATGGCCCATTAGTTGGTCCATTAACTCATTCTCTTGAATTTTTTCCCCCAGGTTTCTAGAATTCAAGGGGTCCATTTAGATCATTTATTTCTCATAAAGAAACTGGTTAAATTTTTCTGATGAATTAGCTGAAATGAATCCAAGATAATTAAATATTGTGCTTTGTTTTGGAGTAATAAGAGAGGCTTTCTTTCTCCATCATTGTTGTCAGTTGTTTTATTCATGTTCAACACTTAATAAACCCATTAAGGCTTTTCTTGGTAAAGGTACTGGAGGAATGCAAGGGTTATGAGATTTAAAGATCTTCTATGCCCATTGGACTTGCTGACATAGCAGGAAGGGGCGGAGCAAGAGGAAGCGGAAGCCAAACTAGAGTTCCTGTGGTGGCTAGCAATGGCGGCAACAGCGGCAGCAGCAGCAGAGGCAGCGGCGGCGGCAGCGCGAAGCCCTTTTGGAGTCAGCCAGAATTTCTGCTAAGGACTCCTGCTGAGGACTGCCAGGGGCCAGAGCTGCTGGGAGCATGCTTCCTGGACCCTGGTTGGTTGCTGTGAGTAGGTAGAGGAGGACCTTTGCCTGAGGTAGCCTGTTCTGTTTTAAAGGCTTGAGAATGTGGGTGCTTTCTACTCTATCTACCTGTGCCAATTTCATAACTACTCTGATGGCTTTCACTTTCTGGTTTTGGGACTCAGTCTTTTGGTATTTTAATAAATTTTCTGGCTTATTCCCCCATATAGCAAGCCTGATGTATTTTGTGATGGATAATTATATCAGCATATCTGTAATTTCCATAGGCATTGTGAATATGGCATTGCTGATACAAGGAGTTTGCTGTTTTCTTCTGCAGTTCATTTTACAGATGAGGAAACTGAGGCAAATAATGTTAACTGACTGTCCCAAGGTCACTTGGACAATATTTGACCTCATAAAGATGAGTCTTCCTGATTCCCAGCTCAGTGCTTGATGCACTAGAACACCTAGCTTGCCCTTCTCCACTTCACTCTTTTTACAAAGTAATTAATTATGTAATTAAGGGATATATGCTATAGATGAAGGAAAGCAATTCTAAAGCAAAGGCATGATCTGTTTTGGCTAGGACAACCTCATGCCCAGAGTGATCTCAGGCAAGTAATAACAGATAAGGCTCCTTCACTTGCTGGGAACTATCTTCCCACTCAGTGCAGTCGAGATTCTGATGAATATGTCTTCAGAATCCTCTTCATGTTTTCCTCTAGATAAGACTTTGTTTCAGCCATTGAGGAAACAAACTAGATCTTCTTTTTAACTTTCTTCTCTTTTCAGTGATCATAGTAAATGTTTCTTTTTTTCCCCCAGAACACAGTATTACCTGACGTCTTCTCACACACTTTTCTTTAGAATATATAGCTTATACCAGTTTTGATAAGGAAAAAATTGCACAAATTGCGGGGATACCACGAGCCTAGACATTGTCTTTCAAGAAAGCATCAAGGAGGGGCGGCCAGGTGGCTCAGCAAGTAAGAGCACCGGCTCCAGTGTCGAGATGACCTGGATCAAATCCAGGCTCAGATACTCAGCACCACACCCAGAAATAACTGGCTGTGTAACCTTGAGCAAGTTACTTAACCCCAATTGCTTAAAAAAAAAAGAAAGAAAGAAAGCATCAAGGAAAACTGCCTTTATATTCTAGAACCAGAGAGCAAAATGGAAATTGAAAGAATTCACTGACCTCCCCTTGAAAAATATCCCAAAAAGAAAACTCCCAGAAATATTATAGCCAAAATCCAGAGTTCTCAGGTCAAGGAGAAAATATTGTAGGCAGTCAGGAAGAAAAGATTTGTGTATTGTGGAAAAACAATCAGGATAACACAGAATCTAATAGCTTCTACATTAAGGGACTGCAGGGCTTGGAATATGATATTCTGGAGGTCTAAGGAATGAGGATTAAAACCAAGAATCACCTACCCAGCAAAAGTGAGAATAATACTTCAGGGGAAAATACAGATTTTCAATAAAATAGAGGACTTTCAAGCATTTTTGATGAAAAGACCAGAGCTGAACAGAAAATTTGACTTTCAAATACAAGAATCAAGAGAAACATGGAAAGGTTAACAGTAGAGAGAAATCATAAGGAACTTATTAAAGTTGAACTATTTACCTTCCTACATGGAAAGACAATATTTGTAATTCATGAGACTTTTGTCAGTATGAGGATAGTTGAAGGGAATATATGTGTGTGTATATGTATATCTATATCTATCTATCTATATACACATATAAATGTATGTATAGGTGGGTGTATGTATATATGTATGTGTGTATATGTGTGTGTTCATGTATACATAGACAGAGGACACAAGGTGAGTTGCATGTGAAGGGATGGTATATAAAAAATAAAACTAAGAGGTGAGAGAGGACTATATTGGGAGAAGGAGAAGGGGAGAAATAGAATAGGGTAAATTATCTCACATAAAAGAGGCAAGAGAAAGCTGTTACAATGGAGGGGAAGAGCAGGAAGGTGAAAGGGAATGAGTCAACCTTACTCTCATTGGTTTTGGCTTAAGGAGGGAATAGCATACACACTCAGTTGGGTATCTTATCCTCCAGGAAAGCATAGGGGAACGGGATAAGAGGGGGGATCATAGAAGGGAGGGTAGAGTATTTAGAAGCAAACATATTTGAAAAGGGACAGGGTCAAAGGAGAAAGTAGAATAAATGGGGGTGGGTGAGGATAGAGGGAAATATCATTGGTTTTCCACAATATTGCTACTGTGGAAATGTTTTGTGTAACTACACATAGTAGTTACAATGAACAATATACACGATATAGGTTATAACCTATATTGAAGTGCTTGTCTTCCCAGTAGGGATGGATGAAGAGGGAAGAAGGGAGAGAATTTGGAATTCAAAGTTTTAAAAACAAATGTTAAAAATTGTTTATACATGCAACCAGAAAATAAGATGTACAGGGTGTAGGAATCCATCTTGTGGGCTGGAAGACCTGCCTTGGAATTATTTTTCAGATTTTTGTTAGCAATTGCTTCTTGGATCAGTCACTGAAAAATGGAGCCTCAGTTTCCCCATCTGTAAATGAGGGGTTTGGACTCCATGGCTTTTCAGCTCCCTTCTAGGGATAAATCTGTCATCTTATAAGAAGTCATTGCTTGGAATTGGGGAACATGGAGTCTCCTGAAAGTGACAAAGGGGCTAGTCTCTCCAGTAGGAGCTCTTTCTGTCAGCAAACATTTAAGTATGTGATACATGCTAGGACCTTTGCCAAGCACTAGCATAATGAAGATTTGCAGGGGATGCCCCCAGCTCTCCTGGATTTCACAGTCTGGTGGAGCAGACAAAACAAAGTGGAAATCCCACATGAATAGGAGAGAGAGGATCTGAGCAAGAGATGGAAAGCCCCATAGTGAAATAGGACTTGGAAAGGCTTGTTATGGAAGAAGACTCTATCTGGAAGCTTCAGGAGCATTCTAGGGAATAGGGAGAGTGAGAAAATCCCAGGGAGTCAGGAGGAGGAGTGTCCTGTTCCCAGAACAGAAAGAAGGCCCACACCACTGGGTTATAGCATGTATGGGGGGAGATGGGGTGAAAAAAGACGTGGAAGAGTCGGAGAGGGGGAGGTGATAAGTGCTTTAGCTGCCCTGGAGAGGATTTTACATTGGATTATTTTGTTGAGGAAGCATTGTAGATTGTTGAGTGGGCGGTGTCGTGGTCTGGTGAGAGCTTTAGGAAAATGAATTTGACAACTGGATTGAGCATGGACTGGACTGGGGGGAGATGAGGCAGCCAGAAGAACCAGCAAGATCTGAAACACCTGAAGGGAGTGTATGGGAGAAATGTCATGCAGGTGGAATCATAGGACTTTGTAGCAGATTGTACTTGGTGGTCAGGAAGGTGAATGTGTGAGAGTCAATGAGGAGAGGACACTTCATCTCTGAGCCTGGAATATTGAGGTTGCTTCAGATAGTGTTAGGATTGTAAGCACATGAGAGGCTTGGGGGAAAGAAAATGGGTTTCATTTTGTAAAAAGAAAAAGGTGTTCTCCAATTGATAAATGGTCAAAGGATATGAACAGGCAGTTTTCAGAGGAAGAAATTAAAGATATTTATAAGTATATGAAAAAATGCTCTAAATCACTATTGATCAGAGAAATGCAAATCAAAACAACTCTGAGGTACCACATCTCACCAGTCAGATTGGGTAGGATGACAAAACAGGAAAATGACAAATGCTGGAGAGGATGTGGACAAATTGGAACACTAATGCATTGCTGGTGGAGTTGTGACCTGATCCAACCATTCTGGAGAGCAATCTGGAATTATGCCCAAAGGGCTATAAATAATTTCATAACTTTTGACCCAGCAATACCACTTCTAGGGTTGTATCCCAAAGAGATCATAGAAGTGGGAGGAATGTGTATAAAATATGTATGAAAATATTTATAGCAGTTCTTTTTGTGGTGGCAAAGAATTGGAAATTAAGGGGATGCCCATCAATTGGAGAATGACTGAACAAGTTATGATATATGCATGTTATGGAATACTATTGTGCCATAAGAAACAAGGAGCAGATGGACTTCATATTTACCTGGAGAGGCTTATATGAACTGATGCTGAGTGAGAAATGCAGAACCAGGAGAAATTTGTACACAATTACAGACACAACATATGTGTGATGACCAACTTTAATAGACTG
>NW_027186290.1:1407057-1427725 GCF_028583685.1 Petaurus breviceps papuanus | reverse complement strand
AAAAAAAAAAAAAAAAAAGGAAAAAAGAGGACCAGGAGATTGTAGTATCACTAAAGCTTGGAGAGAGGAGTATCAAGAAAAGGGATGACTGACAGTGTCAAAGCCTACAGAGAAGTCAAGAAGAATGAGGTCAAGAAATGGCCATCGGATTTATCAAGTTCAAGATTATTGGCAATGTAAAGAAAGAAGTTTCTGTTGAACAATCAAGTTGGGAGTTAAAGTACAGATAATTCCAATGAAAGAAAGGTAAGGAGTTGGAGACTCCAGCTGTAAATGGCAATCTCTAGCTATTTAGTCCTGAAAAAGAAGAAAGATGTTGGACAATATCTCAGGGGGATGTATGGATCACTGAAGGTGTTTGGAGAGAAATAGTTTTATTTGTGACAAAAGTAAAGGAGTCCTTAGGGTGGGAGAGAATCAAAATTGGTGAAAAAATGCAGATACTGGGAGAAGAATGTACCAAGGTAGAGGAGGGATGGAATGAAATTATTTACAAACATTCAGAGATTTGCTTTAGGAAACGAAAGCATGACCTTTTCATCAGGTACTGGGGTCAAACGGGAAAAGAAGGCATCTGATTAATGCAAGATAAATGTCCAGTTTTTCATTGAAATAAGAGGCCAAGTTCTTAAGTAAGAAGGAGTGAATGGGTGGGGGGTGGGGAGGCAGACAACAAGCCAGAAGGGAGGGTTGGGGATGAATGAAAATATTTGGAAAAGCTGCTGTGGTGAGTGGGATGGGGAGTTATTTAGGGAGATGTCAAAGCATTGTCTTGCCGCAATGAGGGTTGTGGCATGTTGTTTGAGGATACATTACCAAGAGCTGAGATTGTGCAGCCTAAATCTCCAGTGGACCCAGGAAGCCTGGTTTCATGGTTTTCTCCCTTTCATCCAGTAGCACATGCGTAGGAGTGAAGGCTGCTGCCTTACTTGGAAGTAATCCAAGGCCAATCTATGCATAAATCATCACCCAAGTCCCTTTCCTGATCTCTGTGGCTCAATCTCTGTCGCATTCTTGGAGAATCATTGACCAGGTTCATGTAGGTGGTGGTGACCACTTCCATTTAGGGAGCTGGGAGGGAGAACCATTTCTCATTAAATGAGACCCATCAGGAGCCTGGAAAAAAGCCTCTGTGATCTTCAGCGTTGGGTCTGATCAGGTTCCATCAGGGTTAGAACCTAACAAAGATGACTACTTAGAGGCTGAATAGGGGTTAGAGAGACAACTATGACTGAAGTGAGAACATGCATTTGATCAGCAGGAAACAGACCAGAATGCAGGAGTTGAGGTCGAGGCTGGGGCCTGCTGTCAGCCCTGAGCCCAGTCAGTAAAGACTGATTGAGCACCCTGTGTTTTAGGCCCTGTGCTAAGCTCTGGGGGTACAAAGAAAGGCAGAAGAACGTCTCTGCTATCAGGGAGCTCACAATCCAGTATAAAAACATGGAGATAGTTGGAGAAGAAGCAACAGAAAATAAGCCTCACTCTTAGCTGATCTACTTGAAAAGAGACTGTTTTGTAATAGAAATCTATTCAGTTCAACTGGGAAATGAGAGAATACAAGGACGGAGGGTAATAATAGTCTGAGGAGAACAGAACTGGGGGGAAATAGTCTACATCAAAATCATAATGATAAAAATAATAGCTTGCATCTCTAGTCATAGGAAAAAATGCTCTAAATGTCTATTGAGCAGAGAGATGCAGATTACAAGAACTCTGAGGTCCTACACTGACCAGAGTGGCTAATATGATGAAAAAACAAAATGTTGGATATTGGAGGGGATGTGAGAGAATCAGGAAACCAATACACTGTTGGTGGAGTAGTGAACTGATCCAACCTTTCTGGACAGTAATTTGGAACCATATTCAAATTAGAAAGCTATGGATAATCTATACACTCTCCTAAAAAGCAGAGACATCACCTTGTCAATAAAGGTATGTTTCTTCAAAGCCATTGCTTTTACAGTAGCAATGTACAACTGTGAGAGTTGAATATGAGGAAAGCTGATTGCCAAAGAATGGACACTTTTAAATTGTGGAGCTGGACAAGACTTCTGAGGGTCCCTTGGAATGCAAGAAGATCAAATCCAGGTTCTGCTATTCACTGGAAGGTCAAATACTGACGTTGATGATACTTTGGCTGCATAATGAGAAGACAGGACTCAGTGGAAAGATCTTGCTGGGAGAAAGGATTAAAAGAAAAAGGAGAAGGGGATGGCAGAGGATGAGGTGGACAGTGTCATGGAAGCAATGAGCATGAGCTTGGAAAAACCTTGGAAGAGAGTGAAGGGTAGAAACACATGTCATGCTGTGGTCTATGGGGTCAGAAAAAGCCAGAGAGGCCTGAACAGCTGGACAACAGCTATAATTCCATCAACTCTAGAAAGCATTCTTTCATTAGCAATATTTCACATGCAATGGTTTCCTAAATATCCCAATATATGGAAAAGTAAGAGATCATAGCAAAATGCTGGTATGGACTTAAAATACGAGATAAAATTTTGGGCTCTCTAATGACATTATTTCAATTTAATGCATTTCCAAATTATCTTACATACAAAATAACTTCATGCATCTCACAATTTAACCCTCTGGACAGATTGCCTTCAGAGACCGGTGTAGCAGAAATTTGGTCCAATGACACTTTTATTGCTTATTCGTATCATTTCTGAACCTCACCTTCATATCATATTTTGCATTAAGATCTGACCTACAGTGAGAAGTCTTTCCTTTAGACCCCTGCTCCCTTCCAGTCAGTGTTAATCAGTTTGGCATTATTTATAAAGCATGTAGGGATAGCTAGGTTCTTATAGAGGGACTCAAACTTGAATGTACTGTTCACCACTTGTTGACCTGTTTATGAGGCTCACTTGGGCAATCACAAGAAGGCAGATAAAGATATCTCTGTCCTGTTTTTCTCAAATTACACATCCAAAACCAGCATGGGTGGGATTTCTTGATGTTTCAGAAAGCCCTCCAAGTTATTTTTGTACCTCCAGACCATTCTCTCCTCTCTAATATATGAGGTGACCATTTTATGAGCACTTCATAGTGGAGATGACCCATGTTACACCCAACCTGTGCCCAATTCCCCATGTGTCATTTTTTGTTTTCAAGAGCCATGTCCATCAGCTAATGAAATGCTGTATTTTGCCTCTTTTGTATATTTTGTCATCAAACATGATTAAACAAGACATTGGAAAAGGGGGCCATCTCAGAGTGTGAGGAAGATCTGAGATCCATTTCCATAGATGGGACCATGGACTCTAATGAAGTACCATTGGCTCAGACCTCTGCCTCAGTCTCTTTTATTGGAGCTGGACAATTTGAATCCCCTCCTCCACCTCCTTTACAAGATCAAACATCATAATTATCCTAGGAAAAACACATCTGACTTTAAACAATGTTCCATTATCATTTAGTTGAGGACAAACTCAGTCCCATCAACTGTGGATTTACAGTTGGGAAAGTGCCCCTGAGATGAATACGGTGGTTTCCTATGAGTTACCTCTCAGGGCAGGTGCACTGGACAGAGAGTGAGCCTCTTTGCTGAAAGGTACCAATAAGGAACCTGCTTGAGCCAGTCTTGATCATTCCCAAGTGCCTTTGCTCTTGTTCTCTAGCTGAACTTGCTGAGTTGTGACCCCAAAGTGGCCCAAACCAGCCTAGAGGTCAACTGTTTCTGCCCTAAATGTTCTGGGAAAGTTTGTCCACTCTAGGCTGACCCCTCCCCAGTCTTCCCCTTTGTGGTTTTCAAGCACAAAATACTCCTACCTCTCCTAGGCTGGGGGATCTGTGAAAATGGAATGGAATGGAAATGGAATGCTAATGAGTTTACTAATCAGCCAAAAGTACTGGAGCTCCCTCATTGTTTAGGAGAGGCAGAAATAACCTGGGAACCAAAATCAGTCAATCAGGAGGTGGTGTGAGTGTTGCTTAAGCTTGAAATAGCAGTTATCCTTTGTGGTGTCCAGAGAGTGAACCCAGAATACCTCCACTGTGCCAAGTACCACAGGACTGGCTCAAACTGATCCATAATGGCCCCAAATGGACAGTCCTGGGGGCTCTGCATTCACCCTTTCCTCCTGCCTCTCTTTGTTGTAAAACCACAGAGATCACTCCCTGAGCCCCAATCTGGGAAGCAGCCAGACTGGGCTCTCCTGTGCTCTGAGCTGGTGCATGTGCTGTACTCACCCCATACACACTTCAGGTTTTACCCTTGAACTGTGCCTCCATTCCCTCTGGTCAGTGGACAGGTACCTCAATTACTCCTTCTGCCACAATTAATCAGCTCCTTGGTGCTTTGTACTGGGGTGGCTCAACTGTAGTGTAGTTTTGCCTAGCTAAGAAAACCTCTGCTTTTAATTCATCTTGCACTCTTCTGCATGTGGAGGGATGGGCTTTGCCCAATTGACATTTCTGGTGTCAGAAGTGGGATTCATCATGAGGAGCTTCTTCCTGACTGTTGGAGGGGTGATCCAGCTGCTTTGCTACTGACTTGGAGCTTTGGATGTCCAGCCTGCCATCTCCCCCCTGGAAGTCTGGTAAATACCTCCCTGCTTGACTCTCAATCTCGTCTCATTCAGTTGAGTTCATTTATTTGGAGGAAAAATGATGGCAGGGCTGATAAAGGCCTGGAAACAGTAACATTCATCAATGGCTAAGGTCCAAAGTGTGGAGAGCCTAGCTCAGGGAACCCTGATGTTTTGTGGCAGAGCTGTTATAGTGTGAGATGGGCTCTACCGACCAGCAGCATAACTAAGAGAGAAAATTTAGGTGGAAAAGAGATACTTGAAAAGAGTTACTTACCCAGAGGTTGACAATCATAAACGAGACAGGACTCTAATGTGGTGGAAAACAGTCAACTTTATTCAACTAAGAGTCTGGCATATATAGTGTAAAACTGCATAGTCATCATAAGCCACTATCTTTGGGATTACACCATTGCCCTAGTTCCCATTTGACTCATACATAACAGCCGTGTACTCTACCCTTATTATCAGGAAGGGAGCACCAGAAGGATGTTCCAAACCTCCACAAGCCTCCCTAGGACAGGATGAAGTCATCCCAAGGTTTCTAGTTAGTACTATGTTGCAACATTATAATACTTTCCCCTGAGAACACTGCGAGCATCCTCATTCCCAAGCTGGGAGCACATACCACACTTCTCATGAGGAAGTGTTAACTCACGCCTGTGAGCCTTCCTGGGTGATGGGGAACTGTTCTGGGCCTGGCAGCAGGGTCTTCAGCTGAGAGGGCTTATTCAGCCATCAGGGTCAGAGCCCCACTGACCTGTGGTCCTCTACACAAAGGACTCAGGATTTCGGGACCATAGGGTGGAGGACCACCTTTCTGGGCTCCCCAGGGCAGATGCCCTATTATCCGGGACATGGTGAAGGTCCCACTAGTGGGATCTAGTAAAAACCTGCAGTCAGGACTAATGAGTGCCAGAGTTTACAATTTAGTCAGGGTTATAGACTGATTAATGCCACAGTTTTTGATTTAGGTTGTCTGCATTACTTGGTGAAACATAAAATTCCAGAATAAAATAAGATCTTGGCTAAGTCCCCACAGGGAACCAAACTTCCCCAGCTATCCCCCAGGAGGACTGTAGCAGGCCATATGTCTATATTATGGGCCTCAAATTTGCAGGTGTTTCACTAGTTGACAGAGAATGACCCAAGAATTACTGTCTCACTGTTGGCCAATGTGGGGTTCTTTTGATCAGGATAAAATAAATTACCTTAAGAAGTGTCTCAGTGAAGTCAAGGAGATAGGTTGCTTTCAATAAATGGCTACCCCAAACCACAAAAGGATTTGTCTTTTGTCACTTGGATTCCTTTAAAGAAACCTTCAATAGAATAAAAAAAGAATGGGGAAATGGCAGAAGAGAAGATCTGTGCCTTCCACAATGATAGAATTGTATTGTTCAATTAAAACAGGAAATGAGATTTGCATGCATGTCAGATCAAATCACCCAGCCCTAAGAAAATCACTTGTATCTAATTGCTATTCTTTCAGGGTGAAAGAATATTACATTTGGAAAGAAATAACATTTGGAACTGAAAACTTTAAATAAAAACGTTTTAAAATTTTCAAGCAAAAGTAGCCTTGGCTAATTGGAAAAGGAGGTATAAAAGCTAACTGAAGAAAGTAACTCCTTATAACTGAGCAAATGGAAGCTAATGACTTTCTGAGAAATCAAGAAACAATAAAACAAAACAAACAGAATTAAAAAATATAAGATTATGTGAAATATCTCCTTGGAAAACAACTGACCTGTAAAATAGTTCCAGGAGAAATAATTTTTAAAGTATTGGATTAACTGAAAGCCATGATCAAAAAGAAAATATATTCATAACATGTGCATTAAAATGAACCTTAGCTCCTCCTAGGGGAGGAGGGGATAATATTCATGAAGCAACTAAGCATAGGTACTTAAAACCTGGCTGACCTAGTTGCCCTATCTTAACCACAGACCAGATTGAGTCTGGTTTCCCCCTTATTCTAAGAATGGTTTTTTTGCAAAAAGAGTCTAGTTCTTCTTAAATCCACCTTCCTGTACTCATGGGGAAACAATTTTTTTTATACCTCACATCTGGAAGCCAGCTCCATGCCTGCTCAGATAGGTTGGAGCCCAGGCCCCACTCACATCCTCAGGGAAGCCAAACAAAGCTCAGGGAGATAATTGAGGAATCCACCCAGTAGGAGGTTACTGAAGTATTAGGCAGATTCAAAGGATGGGAGAATTGTTAGTGTCTTGAACGGTGAGAATCAGTGATGAAGGGGATGGAGGAGTATGTGTAGATAGCATGGACTGCTTGAAATTTATAGGTATTATTCAGAATTCTTTGGTCCAGCAAGCTTTTAGAGACTACCATATTCAATACTCCTTCATAAAAATATGACAAATCTGTTAGCTTTAGCTGCTGATGGATGCAATAAAATGTATCCCACTGATTCTATGTGACCTAGTGGGAAAAGACCCTGGTATTCTCTTAGAGACTGTATGAGAAAGTTAGAAGTTAGGAAGTAAGGTAAACTGTAAATCATGATAGGAGATGTAAATACAATAGATCCCCTTAGCAGTTTCTCATAGAAATATAGTGAAGATGACTCCTCCTGCTTATAAGCACCTAAGTGTCTACTCATTGGGGAAATAAGGCACCCCTCTTTCAGAGGTGCTGAATAAGATTTTACAGCTAAATGACTTGGGAGAATGGAGAAAAGATAAATTCCCTGGAGAGAGAAGAGTAGCCAGCAGATTCAGTCAGAATAGATTGACAAGAAAAGAATTGCTTACTGCTCTATTAAGAGTAGGGGCTGGGGCGGCCAGGTAGCACAGCGAGTAAGAGCACCGGCTCCAGTGTTGAGAAGACCTGGAGATCGAATCCCGGGCTCAGACACTTAGCACCTACCCAGAAACACCTGGCCGTGTAACCTTGAGCAAGTTACTTAACCCCAATTGCTTAGGGGTGGCCAGGTGGCTCAGCAAGTAAGAACACCGGCTCCAGTGTCGGGATGACCTGGATCAAATCTCAAATCCAGGCTCAGATACTCAGCACCTGTAATGGGAATGCAAATTTGGAAGATCTTCCCTGCCCCTAGGCTAAAATGCACCTGAAGCCTGGGGAGGGAGGCTTGTTTTTCAGTAGATACTTCTTGATTGGCCAGTGAGTCAATAAGGTTGTTACATTTTCTGAGCCAGGAGAAGGCTATATAAGCCCTGATGTGTAGCTTTGTTTTGGGACTCACTTTGAAAAGTGTTCTGTGATTTGATCTGAATTCTGGGAAGCCGTTGTTGAGAGTCCCCTGGCTTTGAAAAACCCAGATGTGGAAACCCAGATGTTAACTGGGTATGGATGTAATGGCTGGACAGTTTGGAAAGCTGTCTACTTGATCTGTTTCTGTCTTGATAATTCCGCCTGTATACTTCTTGAAGTTCGGGGTGCTGACCTTTTCCCCCTGAACAAGGTAAACGATATATGTCTGACTAATTAAAGTAAGCTTGTTAACCCATTTTGAGTTGCTTTCCTTTATCAAAGCATATCCAAGAACCTGTGGTAGCAGCAAACCCTGAGGACGCCTGGGTGCTTGCTGCTACAGCTACAGCAGCACACCCAGAAATAATAACTGGCCGTGTAACCTTGAGCAAGTTACTTAATCCCAATTGCTAAAAAAAAAAAAAAAAAAGAGTAGGGGCTGATTTTGGAAGAATTGATGGTATTTCAACTATACAAAATGTAACAAGAAAAGGGGCTTGATGTAAGATGGAAGAGAAGAACTGCCTCCTACAGATCTTTCTGAACCATTGCTATGATAGTGAGTTCATGGATTCCAGAAGTATGGCTGACCCTATATGTTTCTTTTTGACTTTTTGTCTGTTAACTCCTGCAAGCTTAGTACCCTCCACCTGCAGATGCCTGATTGCTTAAGCCGGATATCGCCCCTGTCCAAGACCGATGTGTCACACCTGGACCAGGCATCAACCAAGTTCTGGATGCCACCTACAAAACTTACCTTTTGAATGGGACCTCCCAGACCTGGTATAAACCAAGCTCCAGATGCCACCTAAAAAATGACCTCTTGGGGCAGGGAGAGCTCTATATCCAATTTAAGCAGGAAGTAGCTATGGGGAAGAAACATTTGCCCCTTAGATTTTGAGCCACATTTGTTCAAGAGGGGGAACAATGGAGTGCTTGAACTCAAGCCACCACACTAAGATACTGTTTTATGTGCTTAAGTTCTATTGACAGCAGTTACCATACCAATTACCCTATAAACTCCTGTTAACCTATGAATGAAACACACTGTAAATGTATTTTTCCCATGTACTAGACATGAAAGTTCTTGGGGCCGAATGTAATGGTAATGTGAAGCTCTTCCCTGATTTCAAGATTTTCCCTGGCCCCTGATAGGGTGTATGTGATTATATGGAACCTGTGGTGGAAAGTTTGCTGAAGAGCAGAACAGAGCACAGAGGAAGCTGGGAGTCAGAGAAGTTAGATCTGGAGGGATGAGATAAAGCACCCAGGAAGACAGCTGGGCTTCTGAGTGTTGGTTTGTGGGAAAGTTAGATGGTGACTCTCTACTGTGTTATGGTATATTAGCTTTTATGTTGTGATAATAGATTTTCCTGTTTGGTGTCGGGATTTGGTTTTCTGCGGTCTAAATTAAGGTTTTGCTTCTGTCTTCTTGAGTTAGTTATATTTTGCAATTGACAACTATGCTGGCATATTTACAGTCGCCATTGGGTTACAGTTATATTATTTTAGGGTTATAATGAAAATTATGTTGGCACTACAAATGATAACCCCAAATTTGCAAATTATAAACCAACTCATAAGCTCCCAAATATTGAGTACTGGAATGTGAGGCAAGATGTCCCAGCACCATATCCAGGAACACCTGCTTCAGCTGGAAATGATTTACACTGTTTAGAGGACTTTTGGTTAGATAGAAAAGAAATAAGGAAAATCTCTACTGGAATATGTGTGAGAATCCCTAAAAATCATTTTGGATGGATATTACCTAAATCGGGTAAAATATTCTAATTATCAAGACATTATTGTGACATTCCCAAATTTAGGTGAATAATCTATAGTTCTGTAAAAATGATAGAATAGTTCAAGTGATTATTTGTGAAACAATATCCCTTGAGAAAACTGACCATCCTTCCAAAATAATTATCAGAGGAACTGAAGGATTTGGTTCTACAGATCGAAAGAAATTGGAAGCTTAAGTATGGGTAAAGTGGAAGCCAGACAATGTTTCAAAGACTGCAGAAATCATAGCACATGGGAAAGATAATACTGTAACTGTTGTTTATTCAGGAGAAGATGATTACCACCCTTAACTGATATATTCTACCATGAATGAGGCTACGATAGTGAGTTCATGGAGTCCAAAAGCACAGCTGACGCTATTGTTTCTTTTTTGTTATCTGTTGAACTTGTTTTCGAGATTTGTTTCCTTTAGGTTTAGTACCCTCTACCTGCTGATCACTTAAACTGGATGTCACTGCCTATTCTTGACTGCATCACCCTTGGATGTGGCATCAACCAAGGTCCTGATGCTATATAAAGAACAAACCTCTCAAAGAGGACTTGTTGCAGTAGGGACAGCTGTATGGCCAATATCAGCAGAAGCAGCTATGAAAGGAGAACTTTTGTCCCTTACCCCATGATTTTGAGCTCCATTTGTTCTAGAGGGGCATTTTGGGGTTTGTGCTCATGGCCCAACCATAAGATTGTTTTATGTGCTTATTTTCTGTTATCCCTGTTACATTGTTGTAAAGTACTGTTGACACCAGTTACCCCCAAAATTCCCATTAACCTATGTAAATGTATTTTTGCTATATAAGGGACATGAAAGATCTTGGGGTAGAATGTAATGGTAATGGGAGTTTAAAGATTTCCCCTGTCCCTTAATAAGCCTGAGGGAATTTGAAAATCTTCCTTGCCCCATAATAAGGTTAAGGGAATTTGAAGATCTTCCCTATTGCCTAATAGGTGGAATGTAATCACATGAAGCTTGTGGTGGGAGCAGCTTACTGAAGGGTGGAGCAGAGCACTTAAGAGCTGGAGGGAGGAAAGGAGGTACCCAGGGAGACAGTTAGGCTTGGGAGTGATTGTGTGATGGTGTGGTTCTCTGCTGAGTTGTGGTGTGCTAACATTTATGTTCCTAAGATGGATTTGGTTTTCTGGTGTTGGGATTTGTCTTTCTAGTGTCTGAATCAATGTTTTGCTTCTGTCTTCTATATGGAGAGTCTCTTATATTTTGAGATTCAGAATTACGCTGGCATACTCCTAATTGTGGTCAGTACCATGAATGTTGCAATGGTGCTACAGGACCCTCAGTGTAAAAGCTTAAACACTGATTTACATTAATAACACTTTTCTTCAGCATGGATTCTCTGATGTTTAACTAGAGTGGAGCTGCCTCTGAAAGTCTTCCCACACTTATTACATTCATAAGGTTTCTCCCCAGTGTGAATTCTCTGATGTTTAACTAGTGTGGAGCTGCCTCTGAAAGCCTTTCCACACTGATTACATTCATAAGGCTTCTCTCCAGTGTGGATTCTCTGATGTTGAGCAAGACTACCTCTGTGCATAAAAGCTTTTCCACACTGATTGCACTTATAAGGTTTCTCTCCAGTGTGGATTCTCTCATGTTTTAGTAGAGTGGAGCTGCCTCTGAAAGCCTTACCACATTGACCACATGCATAGGGTTTCTCCCCAGTGTGAATTCTCTGATGTAGAGTAAGAATGTCACTTCGTGTAAAAGCCTTTCCACACTGCTTACATTCATAAGGTTTCTCTCCAGTGTGGATTCTCTGATGTGTGGTAAGATTGGCCCCTTTTGTAAAAGCTTTTCCACAGTGGTTGCATTCATAAAGTTTCTCTCCAGAGTGGATTTTCTGATGTAGTCTAAGGTTCCCCCTCTTTATAAAAGCTTTACCACACTGATTACATACAAAAGGTTTCTCCCCAGTGTGGATTCTCTGATGTTTAACTAGACTGGAGCTGCCTCTGAAGGCTTTTCCACACTGATTACACACATAAGGTTTTTCTCCTGTGTGGATTCTCTCATGTTCAACAAGGCTGGACTTTTCTCTGAAAGACTTTCCACATTGACTGCATTCATAAGGTTTTTCTCCAGTGTGAATTCTCTGATGTAAGGTAAGACTGGCTCTCCGTGTAAAAGCCTTTCCACATTGACTGCATTCATATGGTTTCTCTCCAGTGTGGATTCTCTGATGTACAGTAAGATGAGCCCCATCTGTGAAAGCTTTCCCACACTGATTACATTCATAAAGTTTCTCTCCAGTGTGGATTTTCTGATGTCCTCTAAGATTGGCACTCCGTGTAAAAGCCTTTCCACACTGATTACATTCATAAGTTTTAACTCCAGTGTGGATTCTCTGATGTTCATTAAGATGAGGCCTCTGGGTAAAAGCCTTTCCACATTGATTACATTCATAAGGTTTTTCCCCAGTGTGGATTCTCTGATGTAGGTTAAGACTGTCGCTCCGTCTAAAAGCCTTTCCACATTGATTGCACTCATAAGGTTTCTCTCCAGTATGGATTCTCTGATGCATAGTAAGATTGGTCACCTTTGCAAAAGCTTTTCCACATTGATTACATCCATAAGGTTTCTCCCCAGTGTTAATTCTCTGATGTTCAGCAAGATGACCCCACTGTATAAAAGCCTCTCCATACTGATTAAATTCATAAGGTTTTTCTCCACTGTGGGTTTTCTGATGTACTCTAAGACAGGCACTCTGTGTAAAAGCCTTTCCACACTGACTACATTCATGAGTTTTCCCTCCAGCGTGGAATCTCTGATGTTCAATAAGATGAGTCCTCTGTGTAAAAGCCTTTCCACAATGATTGCATTCATAAGGTTTCTCTCCAGTGTGGATTCTCTGATGTACAGTAAGATTGGACATCTTTGTAAAAGCCTTTCCACATTGATTACATTCATATGGTTTCTCTCCAGTGTGGATTCTGTGATGAACAGTAAGACTGGCCATCTTTGTAAAAGTTTTTCCACACTGATTACACACATGAGTTTTCTGGCCAGTGTGGATTCTCTGATGTTCACTAAAATTAGTCCTCTGTATAAACACCTTTCCACACCGATTACATTCATAAGTTTTCTTTCTTTTACCCCAATAAAGAGCAGGACTTTCTTTCCAAGTGAAGTCACAGGGACCACCATCCATGAATCTTTGCTCCTGATTTTCTTCCACAGAAAGGCTGAGCTCTGCAGGAGTCTCTGTCACTTCAAGTCTGAACCCTCCTTCTGAAAGAAACAAGCAATTAAACATATACACACAGACACATATAAAATTATATCCCCATCCCTCCACTAGCAGAACATAAACTCTTTTACATTCTCTTTCCCCAGGCAAAGAAAATGGACTTCAAACTCCCAAAGTCTTCAAATGGGCACAACCAATTATTTCAAAATGCCATTAGCTTTCATCCCAAGGATGATTTAATTTACAAAGATGTTCACATGCATATACATTGGATCCACACATCAGACCTGCGACAGAAGCAGTGTTCTTATCACATTTAAAACTCAGTGCTCAAAATCGCTACGTGATTTGACTCTAAATCCGAAATCTGAGACGTGAACTCCAATTTGAGTCAGTGTGCTCTGTCCACAGGACTAGAAAGGTTGCTTCCACTCAATCTTTCCTTCTCACTTTCATCGTTTGTACTTTCAATCCTTCTTCACAGATAATATGCCATTGAGTGCACACGTACTAAATATTCAAATTATTCCATGATCTCTCATATTTGTAAATATAATATAATATGCCTTGTAACAATGCATAATCTATTTTTTTCTGTTGCACTATTTGATGTCACTTGAAGAATACCAGTGCTATTTTTTGTACATACCTAAAATATAAAACATTTTGTTTTGGCCTATTTAAATTTTTCAAAAAAAAGTGTTTGTTTGTTTTTATTTTGAAAGGTAATCAGGATCGAGAGACTTTTCCAGGGTGAGATTGCTAGTAAGTGTCAAGGGTCTCTGGCTGGATTTGAATTCAGATCCTCCTCATTCCAGGGCTGGTACTCATTCAAATGCACTATCTACCTGCCCTTCGGCCTATTAATTTATTTTGATAGTGATTACTTATTTCCTTTTTTAAAAAAGTTGCCTCTAAATTCTTTAGCTCACTGCAATAAAAATAAAATCTTTGTCATAAAGACAGGACATGTATAATTCATGTAAATTGCTCACCATCTCACAGAACGGAGAGGGAAAGAACTTTGGAATTTTAAATTTTAATCAAATGTTTAAAAATTGGTTTAAGGTCTAATAGGGAAAAATAATATATTGTTAAGAAAATTTGTACTAAAAAAGACAAAATCTGTATAATAAAGATACCTTGAAAAATTTATGGAATTTCCCATGTCTGAAAATACATCTCATACATGAATTTGGGTCTATTATCCTTTTGTAAGGAAATGGACAGCCTACTTCAACATCAGTCCTCTTGAAGCTCTTTCCCAATTAGGGGTTCACAAAAGAGAGATTGAGTCATAGAGATCAGGAAAGGGTCATACAAAGCTTGGCCTTAGAGTATTTCCAAGTAAGGCAGCAAGTCCTACTCATGTTCTGCTGGATGAGGGAAAAAACCATGAAACCAAGCTTCCTGAGTCCACTGGAGATGTGGGCTGCCTGATATCAGCTGGTAAGTTAATCTTTTCACATCTCTCTAAATAATGCTCTCCACAGCAGCTTTTTCAAAACTTTTCATTCATCCCTAGCCATCCCTCAAGGCTTGTCCTCTTTCCATCCCACCCATCCACAACTTCTTGCTTAAGAGATTGGCAAATTACTTCATTTAATAAAATGGATATTTATCAAGACTATCTTATTCTCCTTATTTCAGATTACTGAGATGCTTTCTTTTCCTTTTTGGCCTCAGTATCAGATAAAGACGTCATCCTTTTTCTACCTAACACAAATTGTATTATGTGGGCAAACAAACCCATTCTAACCCGATCTACCTTGGTTCATTCTTGCCCCAGTATCTGAATTTTTTCACTGATTTTTACTCTCTCCCACACTAAAGACTCCTTTCTTATTGTCACAAATAAAACTATTTATCTCAAATCACCCTCAATGCACCGTACAACCCCATGAGTTATTGTCCAACATCTTCCCCCCTTTTAAGAGGAAAATGTCTAGAGATGGCCATTTAGGACGGGTGTCTCCAACTCCTTCCCTCTGTTTCTTTGAAACTCTCTGCAGCCTGACTCCCAACAGTACTGCTGGACTGTAATTTATTCCTCTAAAATTAGCAATAATCCTCAAATTGCTAAATTCTATGGCCATTTCTTGACCCTCATTCTTCTTGACTTCTCGGCAGACTTTGGCAGTGCCCATCACCCCTTTTTCTTGATACTCTCCTCTCCAAGCCTCAGTGACACTACTCTCTCCTGGTCTCCCCTTCCCACATGCAGAATGAAACCCATTCTCTTTCCCCCAGTGCTCCCCTCTGCCCACATTCCTAACATCATCCCAAGCGTCCTCAACAGTCCAGGCTCGGAGATGCAGGGTCAGGCCCTCCTCATTGACTCTCACACATTCACACTCCTGACTCCATATTGCTCTAGAGCAAAGTCCTGGGATTCCACCTGGGTGACATCTCTCCCATACACCCGCCTCCCCCAACACTGTCACTGTCTGCATTCAGGCCCCGGTCACCTCACATCTGAGGTATTTCAGAGCCTGCTGGTTCTTCTGGCTGCCTCATCTCCCCCCAGTCTAGAGTATCCCCAACCCAGTTGTCAAGTTCATCTTCCTAAAGGTCTCACAAGATCCTGTCACCAACCGCTCAACAGCCTCCTGACTCCCCAGCAAAAGGATCCCGTGTAAAATCCTCCCTTGGGCTGCTGAACACTGCATCACCTCCCCCTCTCCGACTCTTCCAGTCTTTGTTCACCCCATCTCCCCCCATACATGCTGTAACCCAGTGGTGTGGACCTCCTTTCTGTTCTGGGAACAGGACACTCCTCCTCCTGACTCCCTGGGTTTTTCTCACTCTCCCTTTTGCCTAGAATGCTTCTCCTGGCCTCTCTGAAGCCCCAGCTAGAGCACCCCTCCCATAACAAGCCTTTCCCAGTCTTCCCCACTTCAGGCCCTTCCCTGTCATGCCCAGCTCCCATTTATCCTGTGGAGATGGGCTTTCTACACAGTGGATGACTGTGAAGTCTAGGAGGACTGAGGACATGCCTGGATTTTCTTTACAAGCCCAATGCTTGGCAAAAGACCTGGCATGCTACAAGATCTTAAAAAATATTTGTTGGTTTGAAGGTCTAAGAAAGAGCTCATAGTGGAGAGGTGTAACCCCTTTGGCACTTTCAGGGGATTTCTTTCCCCAAATTCCAAATAATAAATTCTTACAAGATGATAAATTAATCCCCGGAAGGGAGCAGAAAGGCCAGAAGTCTAATAGCCTGGTTTTACATATAGGAAAAGTGGGGCTCCATGGTTCAACGACTGGCCCAGGAAGCCACTGCTAATAAAAAGAAAAGTCTGAAAAAGAGTCCCAAGGCAGGCCTTCCTGCCCCCAAATCTAGCACTTCCTTCACCACAACACATAGCAGCCTCTCACAATCACAGCTCTCATATGCCTGCTTTCACCTCACTCACCTGGACAGAGGCTCCTCAGGCCTTCTTCCTCCAGGATCCATAGTGCTTGCCTTTGTTCAAAATAAGAGATCAAATCTTCTCTGGGAACTGGCAGTCCTGTGAGTGGGGAATTAGTCAGGAATGAAGGAGAGAGACTTGTAATTAGTTCTCTTTAGGAAAAGGGGTGAGGATACACAGCTGCTCCATTTGCAGGATCCCTCCATTCTGGTCACATGCAGGCGTCTGTACTGAGCCCTTAGTGCTTGTGATGCAAAGAACCCAAAGCAGGACGTGTTGTGCAACCTGTTGTGAGGAACAGCCAAACCCTCTGCCCCCATCCTGTCATGCTCCATTCTGGCAGAAACCCCTAGAGCCACAACTGGGTAAAAGGGTAACTAACTACGTCAGATCAGCCTCAAGCCCCAGCAACAGGAACCTTGATTCATCACCCTTTGCCCTGCCCCCTGCCTGACTCCTGACTTGCTAAGCCCCATATAAACCCTGTGCACTGTTCATTCAGGGGGTGTTTGTCTCCTTAGGGGAGAGTCTCCCTTGTTGGTTCAAATGCTATTTCTCAGCCAGTCTGTGATTGCTGGCACCCAAAGGGGCATGCAAGCAAGGACCCCAGGGTAGTTCCCAGGAATCCTGAAGGATAGTCTCCTTAGCATTAATTTTGATGAATTCTGGGGAGAGGTGGGGGAGAAAATCATGGAACCACTTAGAATTTGATCCTGTGCACCTTCTTCATGAAAAGGATGGACCCATGGCATGGTTTCCATTGTCCAGAAATCAGAGGCAGCTGGTCATGCAGTGGAGAGAGCCCTGGGCCTGGAGTCTGGAAGGCCTGGGTTTAAATACAGCCTCAGAAATTTGGGAGCTGTGTGCCCCTGGACAAGTCATTTAACCTCTGCTTGCCTCAGTTTCTCAAGTGTAAAATGAGCATAATAATATCACCTAACCTGAAAGGTTATTATGGGGATGAAGTGACATAATATGGTATAGAAAGCACATGGCGAATAGCACGTGAATGTAAATGCTTGTTCACTTCCCTTCCTTTCCCATCATCTGTGGGGGAAGTTAAAAACAAAGGAAGATAAAAGACTAACTTGCTACACCAGCCACAAGTCAGAGCTCTGAGCTACCAATGTGTGCTTGTTAAATAGAAGAATATTCCAAATATTAGGCCCATCCCAAAGAGGAAGGGGTTGCAAGGAGAAGCTGCCTGAACAGTTTCTAGAGAAATGGCGACAAAATCCACATCCAGCAGAGGTTAGACCCAATAACCCCTGAGATTCTTCCACACTGACTGGACCTTTGACCTGAGGCTGCCTAGAACTGTAAGAGACTGCCTCAGGAACAACAAAGAAAAGCCTCAGCTTCCTATCACACAATGCAAAGACTTTCTATAGGAAAACCAGGGAGCAGGAGGACTCTGTCTATTGGACACAGGAGCTCAACACTCTTCTCTGATGACTGACAGATGTTCCAAAGCCTGCATACCAGGGAATGAAGATGTTCCCTTTGGCTGCAGACTCAGAGTGAGCAGGGGAAGTGTCCTTACCCAGGGACAGCAGGTTCTGGGCATTCTCCAGCATGACCTCCTTGTACAGCTCCTTCTGAAGATGGTCCAAGAGGCCCCACTCCTCCTGGGTGAAGTCCACGGCCACGTCCTTGAATGTCACTGTCTCCTACATCATCCAAAGTCATAGAATGGAGAGGAGAAAGACACTTCATAGTTAAATATCCCAATCCTCATCACTTTACAGGAAGAAATTTCAGAGTCACCTCTTGAAACCATAGCCAGTAAAAACCCAATGGAATTCTGAGAAAATTCATATTCACATTCAAATGTGAGAAAACATCATAAATTGTAAAAAAGCTGAAAAATGTATCTCACTGTGGAATCAGGGAGAAAATATGTGTTCTATCCCTAAGGTTCTTCTCTGTAGTAGAAAGAGAGAGGGGGATGTGAAATTCCTTCCTTATCAGAACTGATGTGATATAGTCTGAAGGAAAGTCTGTTGAGCAGCTGGCAGGTACAGTGCATTCTGGGGTAAAAAACAGACATTTAATATAATCACTGAAAAGAGAATGAAGATAAAGATCCTGCTTGCTTCCTGGGTGGATGAAATAAAGTCTTATCTACATGAAAACAGGAGGATTCCAGAAAGATCCTCATCAGAATGTGGCGAGCACTGAGTGGTGAGAGACAGTCCCCAGCAGAGCTTGTGTTCTCCTGGGCCCTCCTGGGCTCTCTTGGCAGGACTGAATGCTGCCTTACTCCAGGATCTCAAGGACAGCTCAGGCTGGGGACCTGAGAGCTTTCAGTGCCCCTCAAGGGGCCTGATCTGTGGCAAAGTTGATGAAGGCTTCCCATGCCCACAATGAGATCGGATTACTGCAGGCTCCTGATCTGGTTTTTATCCTTCTTAGCAACAGTAAATCTACTGAACTTGGCCATATCAGCCAGCTGGCACACTCGGCAGGTCCTGTGTTAGACTGTGATTCCTGCCTGGTGATTCTTGTGCATGCTTCAGGCAGGGACAGGAGCTGGGAATGAGCCCCTGCACCCCTCCTGGGATCTGAGCCAGACCAACATTGGATGCTGAACCTGCTTCTCTCTCGGTATTCCACCTAGAGCCTCCAGCTCCTGACCCCTAGGGCTGCCTTAAGGCCCAGGTCCTCACCTATCCAACCCAGGTCTTGGTAGGAAGCCACCAAGATGTCAGTGGGCACCTGTTCTAAGTCACTGCAATCCCCAAGCCAGATTCCACCCTCTGCTCCTCACACTCTCTCCCCCATTTGCCATCTATTGTCCAGCTCTGCTGATTTCACCTTCCCAACTTCTCTCAAACAGGATCACTTCTCCCCCACCCAATACTGCCCCACCCAGGTCCAAGCTCTCATGCCTTCACACCGAGGCCATTGCTACAGCCTGCTGGTGGGTCTGCCTGCCTCAGGCTTCTCCCCCCTCCAACCTCTCCTCTACTCAGCCACTAAAGTGAGTTTTCCCAAAGGGGACTCTGACCATGTCAGCAGCCTGGCCGTCCACTCAGTAACCACCAGGACAAATACAAATACAAAAGTCATGCAAAGCCCTTTCTGACCTTTTCCCTGCCTACATGTTCTCCTCCATCTGGTGACCCCGGGCTCCTGGGTGTTCCCCAAACAAGACCCTCCACCCCTCTGCTCCACACACTCTCAGTGTCCCCCCCATTTCACTGGACAGCCCCACTGTCACACTCTTCCTACAATCTTCCCTAATGCTGCTGTTCTTCTTCAGTCATGCCCGCCTCTTCATGATTTGGGGGTTTCCTTGGCAAAGAAACTGGAGTGATTGGCTACTGCCTTCCGCAGCTCATTTTAACAGAAGAAAAAATGAGGCAGAGGGTCAAGTGACTTGCCCAGGGTCACATAGCTCCAAAGATTCTGAGGCCACACTTGAACTCAGGTTTCCTGACTCCAGGCCTGGCAATCTATCCATTGCACCACCAGCAGCCCTACTGGCTGCACTGAATTTCTTCTATCCCAAGCTCAGTCTCATCCATGGGAAGCCTTTCCCAACCATTCTTAATTCTAGTGCTTTCTCTCTTCTAATTAATTCTTATTTTAAACCATTCCCCAGTAGACTTTGAGGTCCTTGAGTAACCATATTGTCTCTTTTCCCTTTCTGTGTCCCAAGCACTTGATGAATGTTTCTCGATCTATTGTCTTAGTGCCTGATTTCTTCTCAGAGCTTTTCACGTTCCTCCTCTGCCAAGAGCTCTGGTACAGGAGTCAGGAAGACCAATCTTGGGGAGCCCCAGGGCTCATATCAAGCCACAGATACTAAGCCATGTGAGGCTGGGCAAATCCCTTATCACGTGGGAGAATTTTCTCAATTTATGTAAACTGAGGATAATGTCTGTGGCCACGGCAGAGAGAGTGTGAGCCAAGACAGTGAACTCTCCACAAACAGCTAAGAGGTCTGGACAATGTATAAGACCAAATCCCTATGGAGAAACCAGAAAAACCTGTGAGTCCTTGGTCCAGGTTGGCACAGGGGGAAAGGGGAGGTCCGTGGACCCTTGGAACAAGCCCAGAAAAGAAAACACTGCCCAGGAAGCATTCCTGCAATGAAATCCTAAGTAATAGGGCAAGAAGATTCAGACCCAGGTCAGGGAACTACAACAGGAAGGCTGCCCCTTGCAGCTCTCTCGACCTCTACCCAGGCCCAGCTCACACAACCAGGATCAAGGGAATCTGTGCCAAGCAGTGAAATTCCTGGTTTCACAGGCCCTGGAAAATGAAGCAAGGAAGTGTAGAAGCCTGCAGAAGCAGAGGTGTGGTTCAGGCCTGGGACAGCAGCTTGGAGATGGGACAGTGCTCAAGACACCAGGGTGCCAGGGAATCAGCTTAAAATGAAGAAGATGGGAGCAGGGCAGTGTTGTTACTACTGGAATCATTCTCACACCTATTTTTGTGAAGAAACCATCCCTTAGGCAGGTATCTCCAGCCTCACAGACCCTCC
>NW_027186290.1:1360095-1402057 GCF_028583685.1 Petaurus breviceps papuanus | reverse complement strand
CCCGTTACACTGGCTAGCTCTGCATGCGCGGTCCTGAGAGGGGGTGGCCGTCCCTGACCCCCAGCCTAGCGCAGGCCCCTTCCAGCAGCAAAGTCACAGATTTCTCCCAGCTGTCTGATTGAATGGGCGCTTCCTCCCTTCCTGCCTTTATCCTGATTTATAGCTTCCCGCACGCTCTGTGCCACGTCCACCGTTCCTAGAGAACTTCTCCCCAAAGCCAGGTGTGTTCTCCCCCCTGTGTGAGATGAGAGAGCTGGGAGTCTGAGTCTGAGATCAGAGAAGGTCTTTAGTCTTTCTCATGAGAAAGGGCACTGCCCTTGTCGCTCAAAGGGCATCCACCAGGGAGTGCCAGATGTGGAAGCTGGCAGGCTTCTCTTGCCCTGATCCTACCCCCGCCTCTAACACCTGTCCTACCTCTGCACTGGCTGGTGAGGCAAGCTCACCATCTTTTCCTGGTGTTAACGCGTAGCGCAAAGCGATTTCAAATCTTTTCCTCATGCAATTCCTGTCACCAAATTGGGAAATGCCCAATCAGAAGTGGACTTGTATGGTTTTCTTCCAAATTACCTTATTACCAAATCCGCAGTAACTGAGGAGATTGAACTGGCTTACAAAGTATGGAGAAGACATAGGAATGTAAGAGGGAGCTAAGAAAAATGAGGACCCTTCACTGTGACTCATCTCACACATGGCAATAACTGGGATGTCTGACCCAGTGAGGAGGATCAGACCTTAAAGCAAAATGCCTTCAAATTCAGCATTAAGGTTATACCTTTAGGAACTGTAACAATAAGAATTCAGTGTAATTGGAATAGAACTGCTCTCAGTGGACAGACGGATGAAATGATTTTTCCCTGTCAGATAACTCAGAAACACACACAACTGAAGGGATATCATTTGAGGGCAATTTCGTTTCCTGTTCAAAAAGGTAACATTGTTCATGTTATTATTATGCTTCCATTTTTTATTGGATTTCTTGGGAAACCCACGTATGAGGATGCAGTTCATTTGAACAATTAAAATGTACAAGTGTATACTTAGAAAATAATTCCTGGGGGGACAGATCCAAGATGGCAGAGTAGAAGCAGAGACCTGCTTGGGCTCTTTCCGCATTCCCTTCAAAAAAAACTGTAAAAAAAAAATGACTCTAAATGAATTCTAGAGCAGCAGAAGTCACAAAATGACAGACTGAAGACAATTTCCAGCCCCAGACAATCTGGAAGGTCGACAGGAAAGGTCTACAGCACTGGCTGGGAGGAGAGCTCACTCAGTGAGTAGGTAGCTTCAGCGCGCCGTAGGAGACTGAACAGCAGGCACCAGGGCTGTTTCCAGACTTCTCAACTCAGAAAGGCCAAAGACAGTTTCTAAGGTCTATTAGAACACAGCAAATGGAAGCAAATAGCTTTATGAGAAATCGAGACATTACAAAACAGAACCAACAGAATGAGAAAATAGAAGACAAGGTGAAATACCCTTTTGTCAGACAGGTGATATGGAAATTGGAAGTCTCTCTGACCAAGAGTTGGGTGATCCAAGTCAGGTACCCCAAGACCCTCATTGTAATATAACACCCTCTCCTGTAATATTCATTTTCTCAAGCTGAATTAATTGCTGCCTGTTGGGAACACTCATTTTTCCAAGGGTATGGAAGCATGAAGAGGCCTGCAGGACAGTTCTTTGGTTTACTAGAGACTGCTAAATGACCATCTCTTTCTGAATTATTCACTAGCGATAATTAATAAAATTATTAATTCCCCAGAAACTGAGCCTCTTGAACTTTTCATTCCTCAGTTTGATAATCCACAGAAGGAACCAGAGACAACTTGTGCAGGTCTGACATAGGCAGAAGATGTGGGGGTGAGATGATTGTTTGGATGATATCCCAAAAAAGCAAAATTAAGTGGTATGAAAGAAGAATTCACTGGGAAAAGAAGAAAGGCAGAGATAGGATGGGCTAAATTATCTCACAAAAAAAGAGGTGTGAGAGAGCTATTACAATTTGAGGGAAGTGATTATTAAATAACCAATTATTACTATTGGTAAGATCCAGGATTTTATCCCTTCCTATTTCCTCATTCTCACCCAGATCAAATCAGCCTCTGAGGACTAGGGCTGATGCTGAGATTGGATTGAATATTGTCCTCAATCTTGTTTAGACCTCACCCAACTGGGGAGGCCCATTGTGTTCTACTCAGACTTGGGAGTAGGTGGTGGAAAGATCTCACCTTGGGTTGCCCTAGGATGGGGGTGGTCTGGGAGCAAGAATGACCCAATCAAAGTCATTTTCCTCCAGCAAACTTGACTAGGTTTCAGGAGATAGTATATGTGTAAGGTGAAAATCCTACTCATTTTTACACTAGGCTAGGCAAAGTTAAATTCTTTGGGAGAGTAGACCCCTCTATTCCAAAAGATGCTTGGGTCATTTACATCCATTTAGATAATGAATCCCTGCCTGAGATATGTATCACTAATCATGGTAGGACACCTGAGGACTGCTGCTGTGGGTAATTTTCAGGATCTGATAGCATAGTACCATGAGCTATCTATTCAGCAGTAAACTAAATGTTGTTCAATAAAGTATAAGATTCATAGCAACATCCTTAAGCAAAACATACATCTAATGCATACATGTATATGTCTCATAGCACTCAGTATGTCATATGGCACATAGCATATATCTGTAATGGCAAGCAAAGAAGGACTTAGTGCTTTGTTTCAGCTATTTAATTATTTAGCACCTTGTTTCAGTTCAAGTTTCTTTTGAGCCTTGCCCATGATTATATCAAATCTATTAAGAATCTGTAAATCCCACAGGGGGAGGAACTTGCTGATGCAACAGGCAGGGGAGGACAAGGGAGGAGCTAATGACCAGAATAAAAAGCTGAGCACAAGCTGAGAGAGAGCCAGAGCTGCTGGGAGCATGCATGGAGGCTGAGCCACTAGCATGAATGAGAGAGGGGCATTCTTGCTTAAGGGAACCAGTTTTTTTCCTTTTTTTTTTTTTTTTGCTTTTTGGAGGGCTATTGGGGTTAAGTGACTTGCCCAAGTTCACATGGCTAGTTTTTGTGTTGTGTCTGAGGCTGGATTTGAACTCAGGTCCTCTTGACTCCAGGGCTGGTCTTCTATTCACTGCACCACCTAGCTGCCCCAAGCCAGTTTTTTTTTTAAGTCTAATGAAGGGAAAGTTTGGGAAGGCTTGGGAATGTTGGTGTTTGCTGCATAGGTTATGTATACCAACTTCATGGTCACTGTGATGAATTTGGCTTTCTGGTATTTGAATAAATGCTTTGGTTCTGTCCTCCATGTGGACAGCCTGTTACATTTTGTGATTCACAACTACACCAGTATATTCAGAGCTGCTGTGGGTGCTTTGAATATCACATTGGTGTTATATTATAAATGTAAAGCCAAGCACAATCAGCTTACCAGAGGACTGCTGCTGTGAAGAGCTTTAAGGTTCTGATCAACCAGTATAGTGAACTCTCTATTCAGCAGTAAGCTAAAGCAAAATATTCACAGAAACCAAAGTACAGAATTCACAATGTTATAACATAACAACTTATCTCTAAAGTGGCCACATAGTTTTCACCAAAGTGGCCACATACTTTTAAGCAAAAGATATCATTCAGTAAGTCGTTAATTTATTCATCCTTAAGGAACAAGCCTCCTTAAGGGAAACAGAGTACAATCATTCAATAAGTCCTTAACTTAATCATCCTTAAGGAGCAAGCCTCCTTAAGGGACACAAAATATAAAGGTCAAAGTTCTCCATCTCAGGTCACATTGTCTTAATCTCTCAGTCAAAAAGTCTTCTTTCTTTTTGATTGGAGATTAATTTCCAATCATCCTTAACTCAATCATCCTTAAAAGGCACAAGGTTGGGCCAGGTAGCACAGCGAGTAAGAGTAAGAGTACCGGCTCCAGTGTCAGAACGACCTGGAGATCGAATCCCGGGTTCAGACACTCAGCACCACACCCAGAAATTACTGGCCGTGTAACCTTGAGCAAGTTACTTAGCCCTGATTGCTTAAAAAAAAAAAAGGCACAAGGTTGGGGCAGTGAGTAAGAGCAGGCCCAGAGTGGGAGGACCTGGGATTGGAGTGGGAGGACTGGGATTGGTTCTGGCCTCAGATACTTAACACCCACACAAAATAGCTGGCCTCATAACCTTAGGAAAGTTACTTAACCCCAATTGCTTAAAAAAAAGAGGCAAAGGCACAGAGTACAAACTTCTCCCACCTATAGTAAATCATGATCTCAGTCAGCATTAAGTACCCAAGGAGATATCTTGTCATCTTGACTCGAAGCTGGTTCCCAGATTCCATGGTTCCTCTTCCATGGGTCTAGCTCCAGGGATCTACCCAATTGTCACCTGCATTCACAGGCAGGCAGCTTTCAGCTCCTTGTCCAGTTCCTAGTTCAGCTCCCATTCCATATTGAAGCTTACAGTCTGTGGTTCACCTCAAGTCCTTCACAATTCCTGTTTCTTGGAAGACAAAGCTTAACAGAGCCACAGTAACATTCAAACACATTGCTGGCACCATCATCGATTTGCTTTCTGCCTGTGTAATCAACACAGACCAGAAGACAAGGTCTCTGTCTGAGAAATCAACACAAATCATCAGTAAAGTCCCAAGACCTCTGAAAATATCAGTAAAAGCCTCCCACAGGACTTCTGTAAAAAGACAACAAGAAAGTCCTCTTTCAGAGCTTCTGAACCAGCAGTAAGGTCCCAAGGCCAGAACAACAGCAACGTCCTCTATCCGCAGACAGATCTGAGAAAGTAACATCAATAAAGTTCCAGCACCACAACTGGCTTCCTACCAGTTCTGCCCCGTCCCAGCTTGAGCTCCTTATATATGGTCATTAGCTCCTCCCATTTCCACTCCTTCCTGTTGCATCAGCAAGTTGCTCCCACTGTGGGATTCATAGGTTCTGTTTCTTAACAAAGACTTGATGTAATCATGGGCAAGGCTCAAAAGGAACTTGAATAAAAGTAAGGTGCTAAATAATTATATAGCTGAAACAAGGAGCTAGGTACTTCTTTACTTGCCATTACAATATCATTGCATTGAATAGCATCCCCCAAAATGCTTGTTTACACAAGTAGGGGGTCCCAGGCCAGGGTCTTCCCTAGCACAACATATCATCCTTAAGCAGAAGCAGAAAATATGAACACTATCCATGCCTAAGTCACAGGAAATCACAATCTCCTCAATCAATACACAGTGTCCAAATGGAGTCCTCTCTCATCTTGATTTGAGGCTGACTTCCAAACCACATGGTTCTTCCTCTATGGGTCGACTGCTCCCCACTCTCTGAATTCACATCTAGGCAGCTCTCCACTCCTGCTCCATAACTCAGCTCACAGGGACTTCTCCACTCCAAGCTCCTGTCCCACAGCAGCTCCAGGGCTCCTCCCCGCAGCTTCTGTTTCTAGGAAAACAAACCTTAACAGGGCTATAAAAATATTTATACAAATTATATCACCATCATCTCAATTCACTTTAATAGCTCTTAAAGGGGGCTGAAGCTAAACCTCCTTCCAGTGGCAGATCTCCACTCTTCAGCTCAGTTCAATCATAAAGACCAGCAGAGAACTCTGTTGTCTGTCTGAGAAATTAACACAGATCAACAGAGGTAGTGCGGACATCACAAACATTCTTTCTGTCAGGCCTCCCCACAAGCAAGTTCCCCTAGCCAGCTCACTCTCACTTCTGTCTCTCAGCTCTGCTTCTCCCTCTACTCTGTACTCTCCAATAAAGCCAATCACAAGTGGTTCTCCTGAGCAGCTCTCCTGAGTACTGCTGCTCTGAATAATTTTAAGTTCTGATCACATAGTATGGTGAGCTCTCTATTTATTCAGCAATAAACTAAAGCAAAACATTCACAAGAGTATTGAAGTGCCCATCAGAAATTATACACCAAAGCCCCCTAAACCTGCCAGAAGGGGCTTATAGCAGCAAGCGCCCCAGCATTCCCAGGGTGGCTGCTAGCACAGGTTCTTAGATCTGCTTTGTTAAAGGAAAGCAACTCAAAATGGGTTAACAAGCTTACTTTAATCAGTCAGACATATATCGTTTACCTTGTTCAGGGGAAAAAGATCAGCACCCTGAACTTCAAAGTACACAGGCAGAATTATCAAGACAGAAACAGATCAAGTAGACAGCTTTCCAAACTGTCCAACCATTACATCCATACCCAGTCAACATCTGGGCTTCCACATCTGGGTTTTTCAAAGCCGGGGGGGCCCTGGACAACGGCTTCCCAGAATACAGATCAAATCACAGAACACTTCTCAAAGTGAGCCCCAAAACAAAGCTACACATCAGGGCTTATATAGCCTTCTCCTGGCTCAGAGAATGTAACAACCTTATTGACTCACTGGCCAATCAAGAAGTATCTACTGAAAAACAAGCTTCCCACCCCAGGCTTCAGGTGCACTTTACCCTAGGGGCGGGGAAGATCTTCCAAATTTGCATTCCCATTACATTCGGCCCCAAGATCTTTCATGCCCATAGCATAGACAATTTACTTTTGAATTAGCACTAAACATCTCTTAGGTCACATTTTCAAGATACCGAACTAAAGTTACCAAAGTGGCCACTAGGCCTTAAACAAACACAAAGTACATAGCATTTTCACTTCAAAACAAGAGTTCAAATAAAGTTCTCTGGGGAAGGGGGGAGGGGTATCCTTCCCCTCACACAGCTCCAGCCCCTGCCTCCAAGTACAGAGAGGGGGCTGGGCAACAAAACCAACAAGGTGGGGTCCCTGGGGATCCAAGGCACTTCATCCCACCCACCATAGTCACAAGTCCATCCTCCCCCTGGGTCCCAAACTGTGGGATGCAGCCAGGAAACACACTCAGTGCCCCTGCTTTGCTGCTCAGTTCTTATCTTTTCCAGTGGCTGAATTCCGAACTCCTGAGTTCCTTTTTCTCCCGCAGGCGGCAGCCACTCCTGGCCATACTGAAGGGAAACCTTGTAAATGTAATCAGGCTTTTACAGAGATGTACAATCTTATTGTACATCAGAAAATCCACACTGGAGAGAAAACTTACTAATGTCATCTATGTGGAAAGGCTTCCAGAGGCAACCTCATTCTTGCTGAACATCAGAGATTGTCCACTGGAAAGACCTGATAAGTGCAATCAGTGCAAAAACACTTTCAGCCTCAGGATTGTTCTTACCGAACATCAGAGAATGCACACTGGAGAAGAACCTTATGAACATAATCAGTGTGGAAAGGCTTTTTTGCACAGAAGATTCATCTTGATGAGTATCAGAGAATCCACATGGGGAGAAACTTTATGAATAATTAGTGGGGAAATCTTTCCTACAGAGGACCAGTCCTGCTTTAAATAAACAAATCCACCCTGGAGAGAAACCTTCTGAATGTAATCAAAGTGGAAAAGGTCCAGAGCCAACTCCAAACTGGCCAAACACCAGAGAATTCACACTGGGGAGAATGCAATCAATGTGGTAAGCCTTGAGGCAAAAGTCAGCCCTCCTTTCACATCAGAGAATGCATATCAGATTCATTGCCAAGATTGAAGAAAGGTATTAAAATGGAATACAGAGATTCTTAGACAGCAGAATATTCTGGGTACATGCCATCTATGGACTCATTGTGAGAAGACCTTCAGCCAAAGATCATCTCATCCTCTCATCAGAGGATTCATACTAATGGGGACATGCTTTTCTCTGAAACATGGAGGTCACTGGTGAAGGTTAAAGTTTGTGTTTGACTGAACAGAATGGTGAGATAAGGAAAAGTAATTCATGCCATTCCACTAGGTTGCCAAACCAAAAAAGGAGGAAATAGGCTCATAAGCTATAGGACTGAGTGAAGGAAGACATCTGGATGTTTTCCAAAATAGAATATCTACAGCCTAAGAAAATAAACTTGCATCAATATTATATGAGCTGGGAAACAATGTTTGGTGAAGGGAAGGAATCAGAAGTGCTTGCTCAAGGCTATAAAAGTTGGGAAAATTTAGAAGATTTTCCTTGTGATCGCCCACAGGCATCCTACACATATGTGCCAGCCTACTTGTTGCTGCCTCCTGAGTTTTGTGACCCAGCCATCGTGGTGACAAAGAATGGATTACCCCGACGCTCTTGAAGTGGAGCAGAGCAAACATGTGGAGAAGCAGCCCCTCCTACGCAGTAAGAGGACCTGCAGTGTGTCTCTAACCTGCCTCCCATGTTTGCTCCTGCTCTGCCCCTGGCAGGGGAACTTAAAGGCACTACCAGCCTGTAATGGGAATGCAAATTTGGAAGATCTTCCCTGCCCCTAGGCTAAAGTGCACCTGAAGCCTGGGGTGGGAGGCTTGTTTTTCAGTAGATACTTTTTGATTGGCCAGTGGGTCAATAAGGTTGTTACATTCTCTGAGCCAGGAGAAGGCTATATAAGCCCTGATGTGTAGCTTTGTTTTGGGGGCTCACTTTGAGAAGTGTTCTCTGATTTGATCTGTATTCTGGGAAGCCGTTGTCCAGGGCCCCCCCAGCTTTGAAAAACCCAGATGTGGAAACCCAGATGTTGACTGGGTATGGATGTAATGGTTGGACAGTTTGGAAAGCTGTCTACTTGATCTGTTTCTGTCTTGATAATTCTGCCTGTATACTTTGAAGTTCGGGGTGCTGACCTTTTTCCCCTGAACAAGGTAAACAATATATGTCTGACTGATTAAAGTAAGCTTGTTAACCCATTTTGAGTTGCTTTCCTTTAACAAAGCAGATCCAAGAACCTGTATGGGCAGCCACCCTGAGCACGCTTGGGGTGCTTGCTGCTACACAGCCACATAAGAAGCATCTGGGCTGATGGTCACATACAATCCTGGACTCTGGACAGTCAAAGGGACCTTCCAGGGCTGAAATACAGGAGATGGTCTGTGTCTGGTAAGTCCAAATAGATTGTTTCCTGTGACCAGACCAGTCTAGCAGAAAAGGGTGTAAAGAGAATGGGAACGTTTCTGTGGAACTTGCAAAGCCTTCAAAAAGACAGAGTCTCTCCCTCTGTTCTTTAGCTGTGCTCAAGTTAGGTGGACAGACGAGACTCCCAAGGTGGCAAGAACTCTCACAAATTCCCCTCCAAACAACTTTCAGTGATGCTTCAAATTAAATTCTGGAGTGGAAGAACCTACAAATTGTCAGAATGAAGCAATTGTTCAACAACTTAGGAAGCCAGCAAGAAAAGCGATGGTGGTTGGGCCTGGAGAAGAGCAATGCAGGACACTCTTCTCCAAGGCAATAGCAGCACCTTGGAGAGCTCTCATCTCAGAGAGTGTACAGGGGTCAGACAACTGGTTAGAAAGAGATTAAAAGAACTTTTTGTTGGCATTGGGCACAGGACCATCTTGTATCACATACAAACAACTTCACATCACAATCCTGGGGTAATGGCATGGAAGGAGGGAATTTGGGACTCAAAACTTAAAAAAAAAGGTTTAAAATCCTGTTTTTACACATAATTGGAAAAAAATGAAATGTAAAAATATAGTTTTTCTCTCAATATTCAAACAAATTTGGAAACCTCAGAAGTGGTCACTGAATTAGAAAACCTCAGTTTAAGTACCAATCCCAATGAAGGTCTAGGCCAATGGATGTTTAAATTCCCAAACAATTGCACTTATTTCACACTGCAGCAAAGTTTTGCCCAAGATTCTACAAGCTAGACTTCCCTGGGTTTAGTGTCTTATTTTCCTCCTAATAAAACTTTTCTCCTTTCAACTCATCTTGGACTCTTCTGCATTTTGAGGGGCAGGCTTTGCCCAGTTGACATTTTTGTGTCAGCAGTGGGATTCATCACATTGAGGGCATTCTTCCTGGCCATTGGAGGCATGAGCAAAGTTCTTTGGTACCAACTTTGGACCCTTTGATGTCCAGCCTGCCATGACTCCCTTGGGGGTCTGGTAAATACTTTCCTGCTTGATGCCTAAGCTCCTGTCTCTTTCAGTTGAGTTCATTTATTTGGAGGAGAGGTTTGGATGCTCAGGGGTCCTGAGCAGATAAAAATCCTTGCAAGGGTAATGTTGATCAATAACTAGCACCCAAAGGGCTCAGAATTTTGTGACCACAGGATGGAGACCCCTTTGTTGGCTCCAAAGGGCTGATACTCTATGAACAAGGACTTGGTGAAGACCCCACCGGTGGGGAGTGGTTGGGACAGCTGAGTCCCAAGTTTTACAATTTAGTCAGGGTTAGATACTGATTAAAGCCCCAGTTTTCAATTTAGGTGGTTCAAATTACTTTACAAAAAGACAAATTCCAAGGCTAAAGTAAGATCTTGGCCAAATTCCCAAGGGGAACCAAACTTTCCAAGCTATGCCCTTCCCCCCACCCAAGAGGACATTAGCTTGTTGTATGTCTATATTGTGGGCCCCAAACCAGCAGGTAGTTAAACTAATTGGAAGAAATTGACCCAAGATGACCCCTAGAGCTATTGGCCAGTGTGGGGCTCTTCTGATCAGAATCAATTACCTTAAGAAATATCTTGATAAAGTGGATAAGAATTAAATGCCCCAAATGGAATGCTTTTAATAAATGGCTACATAAAGCCACCAAAGGAGAAGCCTCTTGTAACTTGTAATTTCTTTAAGGAACACTTCAAGAGAATTAAAAAGAATGGGGAAAGGGCAAAAGAGAAGATAAATAAAAGAGGCCAGGAAGAATCAGGACAGCAAATTGGTTTACTTTTTTACATCTGGGATCAAAATCAAACTGTGGGTATGGCCAAGGATTCTCCAAAATACCTTGAAGATTCAGGCAGTTTGACATGAGAATTCCAACTCACTTTGTCTACTTATAAGCCCAGTCTCCCTGACATTTATTAATTCCACAGGTTCTCTAGAGTCCTAGGGAGTCAGAACACTGGTAGAGAGCTGCTGATTATAAACCCCCTGGAAGATATTTGCCAGGCCCTGCCTAATCAGAACTTCCTGGATGAGGCAGTAAATGTTAACCAAAGTCTTATGGAAGCCCTTTCTTTTTTGAAAAAAACTTTTTTTTTCTTTTGGACTCAAATATTAAAATTCAAATATGCAATAGAGAAAAGAAAACTGTCGCAAATATATTGAAACAAATACAGAGTAAGAAGAGAATAGAAAGGATGTCATGTGCACAGCACATCACAGGAGAGGATTCAAAATATGTCGCAGTAAATTTCCATTTCGAGGAAGTTGATAGTAAATACGACCCAGTGGGCTGAGGCCTGTCCACCTTTTCTTTGCTTCCTTGTAACTTTTCTTTTGCTCTCTCCTGATCTCTGCATTTTTACTTTGTTCTTTTTTTTTCCCCTTTGAAGCCATTCCTAAAGCATTCCCTAAACCTGGAGGTGGGTAAGATTAAGGCTAGCCACTAGAACTCTGGTGATCCAATCTTTGACGTTTATTTTTTTGGAGGGGGGAGGGTAGGGCAATTGGGTTTAAGTGACTTGCCCAAGGTCACATGGCTAGTTTTTGTGTTAAGTGTCTTAGGCCGTGGTTGAACTCAGGTCCTCCTGACCCCAGGTCTGATAGTCTATTCACTGTGCCACCCAGCTGCCCCCAATCTTTGACTTTTATAATCACTTTTTCTTTTTTTTATTTTCTTTTCTTTTTGGAAGGGGAAAAGTAGAGCAATTTGGGGTTAAGTGACTTGCCCAAGGTCATATGGCTAGTTTTTGTGTTAAGTTTGTGAGGCCAGATTTGAACTCAGGTCCTCCTGACTCCAGGGCCACCTAGCCAGCCCTATAATCACTTTTTCCTTATATTTCAGAATTCAGGAAACCACAGTAAGAAGCCATATATTAATGCATATTTTACATAAGTCACATAGGAATATAGTTTCTAACTATTCATTACTTGTTTACCAGTTATTGAGCTCACCTGCGCAGCCACAAGAAGGCTGACAAAGACAGCTTCATGCGGTTTGGCTCAAATTCTGTGACCAAACCAAGCTTAGGAAGTGGCAGGATATGGAAAGAGTCTCCCCCCACACACACATACGTTCTTGGAGCTTATGTATAGCTCCTGCCTAACCTAAGGAGAAGCCCATCCAGCTTCTGACGACCTAGTCAGCTGAGATATTTCCTGCTTTGCCCAACTTGTGACCCTGCTGATACATTGTTTTGCTTATTTTAACTGATGCATCATATGTCAACCAATGGAATTATTCTGTATTTGGTATAACTGCTCAAGAATGTCTAGTTATCTAGCCCTACAAAAATTGTGCCCTGGAAGGTGAGGGTATCTCAGATAGTGAGGGATATCTGAGGTCCCCTTCATTAGAGGGGACCATGAACCCCTTAATAAAGTACCACTGGCTCAGAACTCTGCCTCTGTCTCTCTTAGTGTAGGTTGGGTAATTTCACAGATGTCTGGGAAGGTCCTCATGCACTACAGAACTAGAGATATTGAGTGATAGCAATGCAATGAAGTTCCTAAAATGGACTTTATATGGATGGGGTTTAATCTTTGTCAAGCCCCAAATCTTTGGTGTGTCCCCCCCCCCCAGTCTCACTCTAGGAAGCCTTCAATGATGGTGTGGTTCTAGATTTACATAGGAGTAAAGTGTACCCAATTCCTCTATTTCAGGGTAACAATATGTACTGGGTTCAGGAAAGGCATTAATTTCACCCTGTGGGAAATGTAGAAATTATACCAAGGACCTTCAGTAATTCAAACAATATATAAAAAGGTGTAATGGTTATGGAATTTGAAGATCTTCCATGCCCCTTGAACTTGCTGATGTAGCAGGAAGGGGTAGGGCAGGAGGAAGCTGGAGCCAGTGCGGTGACTGGAAGCAGTGGCAGAGGCAGCAGCGAGAACTCCTTATTTTTTTGAGCCAGCCAGAATTTCTGCTAAGAACTTCTTCTGAGGACTGCCAGAGATGGGACCTGTGGGGAGAGGGGGATGGGGAAGAGCTGCTGGGAGCAAACTGCTTGAATGCTGAGCAATTCCTGTGAATGAGGAGAAGAGGACCTTTGCCTGAGGTAGCCTGTTCTGTTTTGAAGGCTTGAGAATTTGGATGTTTAGTGCATTAACTATGTGTGCCAACTCTATAGCTACTGTGATCGCCTTGACTTTCTGGTTTTGGGACTCAGTTTTCTGGTGTTTGAATAAATGTTCTAGCTTTGTCCCCCATGTAGATAGCCTGTTATAGTTTGTGATTAATAACCCTATCAGCATATTTATAGTTACCATAGGCATTGTGAATTAGGGTTTTGTTCATACGAAAGGTCAGTAGTGAACCATGACGCTTTTTGGTTTGGACCCTGTAATGGAAATGCAAATTTGGAAGATCTTCCCTGCCCCTAGGCTAAAGTGCACCTGAAGCCTGGGGAGGGAGGCTTGTTTTTCAGTAGATACTTCTTGATTGGCCAGTGGGTCAATAAGATTGTTACATTCTCTGAGCCAGGAGAAGGCTATATAAGCCCTGATGTGTAGCTTTGTTTTGGGACTCACTTTGAGAAGTGTTCTGTGATTTGATCTGAATTCTGGGAAGCCGTTGTTGAGAGTCCCCCGGCTTTGAAAAACCCAGATGTGGAAACCCAGATGTTGACTGGGTATGGATGTAATGGTTGGACAGTTTGGAAATCTGTCTACTTGATCTGTTAATGTCTTGATAATTCTGTCTGTATATTTTGAAGTTTGGGGTGCTGATCTTTTTCCCCTGAACAAGGTAAACGATATATGTCTGACTGATTAAAGTAAGCTTGTTAACCCATTTTGAGTTGCTTTCCTTTAACAAAGCAGATCCAAGAACCTGTGGTAGCGGCAAACCCTGAGGATGCCGGGGTGCTTGCTGCTACAGACCCTCTCTAGGAAGGCAACCTAAATATGTGAAGACTCTCCCTTCTTCCTGCCTGCTCTATGTAGTTCATTGAGGGACACATACCACTAGACCTATGGTACTCCCCAATATGCTTAGCCTTGCTCTATGAAGAAAAATGACTGGAGGGTTTCTAGAGATATGACCCCTTTCCCAATTCCCGATTTCTTCATTTCTGGTGGAAGCATAAAATGATCCCCAACTGATGAGCATCCCATCAATTTCCAATGCTTTTATACCAGAAAAAGAGCTGCTAGAAATATTTTTGTAAATGTGCGTCCTTTTCCCATTTTATGATCTCTTTGTGATACAGACCTCGATGTGGTGTTGCTGCATCAGAGGGTATGCACAGTTTTATAGTCCTTTACACATAATTCCAAATTGTTCTCTAGAATGATTTGATTAAGCTTAAATTTTTTTTTTAATTGATGAGCAGGATGCTCTCAAAAGAAAACTGGGAAGCCTCGCACGAGCTGATTCAAAGTGATAGGTGTTGTGTATAAAGAAAAAACCATATTGTAAGATGATCAGCTGTAAATGACTTAGGTATTCTCAGCAATACAGTGGTCCAAGACGCGTCTGAAGGACTTATGCTGAAAAATGCTATCTATCCACAACAAAAACTGATGGGGTCTGAATAGAGATTGAAGCATAATTTTTTTTAACGTTAACATTTCTTGAGCTTTGTTTCGTTTTTGCTTTGATTTATGTTTTCTTTCACAATATGACTAATAAGGAAATGTTCCTCATTTAGGGTTTCAAGGCCGAGTAGAACACAATGGGCCTCCCCAGTTGGGTGAGGTCTGAACAAGATTGAAGACAATGTTCAATCCCATCTTAGCATCAGCCCTGGTCTTCAGAGGTTTATTTGATTTTGTTGATACTGAGGAAATAAGAAGGGACACAATTCTGGATCTCCCCAATATTAGCAATTGGTTATTTAATAATCATTTCCCTCAAACTGTAATAACTCTCTCACACCTTTCTTTGTGAGATAATTGACCCCATCCTACTTCCCTCTCTCTTTTTTCTCCCAGTGCGTTCTTTCTTACCCCTGAATTTTGCTTTTTTGGATCTTTGCAACATAGCCTTCTCACAGCCACACCCTCTGCCCATGTCAGACCTCGACAACTTGACTCTGCTCCCTTCTGTGGGTTGTCAAACTGTGCTGAATGAAAAGTTCAAGAGGCTTCGTTTATAATTTTACTAATTGTGGCTAGCAAATAATTAAGAAAACTATGATCATTTGACGGTCTCTAGTAAACTAAAGAACCCTCCTTCAGGCCTCCTGATGCTTACATATCTTCGGAAAAGAGAGTGTTCCCAACAGGCAGGAATCAACTCTCCTTGGTTAGCAATTGAGGAGAAAATGAATATGAAAATGAGAGGCTGAGCTATATTACAATGAGGGTTTTGTGGTACATTACTTGGGTCACCCAGATCATGGTCAAAGAGACTTATCAGTTTCCATGTCACCTGTCTGACAAAAAGGAGGATCCATATTTTCCCAGACCTGTCTAAGCAAACACAATAAGCAGGAATGCACCCATTAGCCTCAAGTTAGAATTTCTTTTACTCTCTGATTAGATTTTGACCTGGTTAAACCTGGTTAAAACCCCATGCTAGTGGGTTTCTGGATGACCAAGTAGAAAAGGTGAAAAACCTTGGTTCTGATTGAATAATTAGTTGTTAAATACAAGAGAGGAAATCATTTCTCACAGTATACTCATTCTAATTGCCCTCCTAGTGATAAAATACTTAAGAGTGACAAATAGCAAATAGGAATACAAACAGTTTAACTTCATTAAATCTTTTATGTTTTCTCTTGTTTCTTTTGGACATTTTCAAGTTTCTCTTGAGTCTTATATCTGAAGATCACATATTTTTATTCAGATCTGGTCTTGGAATGCTTGAAAGAACTCAATTTCATTAAATATTCATTTCCCCCCTAAATAATCCATTTTGCTGGGTAGGTGAGTCTTGGTGATAATCCCAATTCCTTTGCCTTCTGGATAATCACATTCCAAATCCTCTGGTCTTTACTGTAGAAGCTGCTAAATCCTATATAAACTTTATTGTGGCTCCATGATATTTGAATTATTTCTTTCTGACTGCTTGCAGTATTTTTCCCTTGACCTGGGAGTTCTGGAATTTGGCTGTGATGTTCCTGGATGTTTTATTTTTGGGATCTCTTTTGGGTGATGGTCCAGGATTCTTTCCATTTCTATTTGTCCCTCTAGTGTAAGGATATCAGGGCAGGTTTCACTGGTAATTTCTTCAAAGATGATATCCAGGTTCTTTTTGGATTATAGCTTTCAAGTAATCCAAAAATTCTTAAATTCTCTCTCCTCAATCTATTTTCTTTTTTTAAAAAATTATTTATTTTTAGTTTTCAACATTTATTTCCACAAGATTTTGAGTTACAATTTTTTCTCTCGGTCTTTCCCCTATTGCCACCTCAAAATAGCAAGCCTTCTGAATACTCCTTACCCCAATCTGTTCTGTCTTCTATCTTCCCCCATCACTCCCTCTAACTTTCTAGTAGGGCAAGATGGATTTCTATACCTCAGTGCCTATATACCTTATTTCCCAGTTGCATGTAAAAAAACAATTTTTATAAACATTTGTTTTTAAAACTTTGATTTCCAGATTCTTTCCCTTCTTCCCTCCTCACCCACCACCACTGGGAAGACAAGCAATTCAATATAGGTTGTACATGTGTAGTTACCCAAATCATTTCCATAGTTGTTATATTGTGAAAGACTAACTATATTTCCCTCCATCTTATCCCACCCCCCACTAATTCTATTTTCTCCTTTGACCCTATGCCTTTTCAAAAATGTTTGCTTCTAGCTACCCTCTCCCCGAATCTGCCCTCCCTTCTATCATCCCCAATCTTATCCCCTAACCCCTATTTTCCTGTAGGGTAAGATACCCAATTGAGTGTGTATGTTATTCCCTCCTTAAGACAAATTCAATGAGAGTAAGGTTGACCTATTCCCTTTCACCTTCCTGCTCTTCCATTCCATTGTAACAATGTTCTCTTGCCTCTTTTATATGAGATAATTTACCCTAATCTATTTTTCCCTTTCTCCTTCTCCCAATAAATTCCTCTCTTACCTCTTAATTTTATTTTTAAGATATCCCTTCATATTCAACTCATCCTGTGCCCTCTGTCTTATGTATACATGAACATACATATGCCCCCACTTACATATATATTTATATATACATTCACCCTCCTTTACATACATATATGTATGTGCACACAAATATGTATATATATATATACACATATATATTCCCTTCAACTATCCTCATACTGAGAAAAGTCTTATGAGCTATATTGATCATTTTTCCATATAGGAATGTAAATAGTTCAACTTTGATAAGTTCCTTATGATTTCTTTTTCCTTACCTTCTTTTTCATACCTTGCTTCTTGTATTTGAAAGTCAGATTTTCTGTGCACCTCTGGTTTTTTCATCAAGAATGCTTGAAAATCCTCTATTTCATTGAATGACCATATTTTCCCCTGTAGCATTATACTCAGTTTTTCTGGGTAGGTGATTTTTGGTTTTAATCCTATATCCTTTGACCTCCATAATATCATATTCCAAGCCCTTCAATCCCTTAAGGTAGAAGCTGCTAGGTCTTGTGTTATCCTGATTGTGTTTCTACAATACTCAAATTGTTCCTTCCTGACTGCTTGCAGTATTTTCTCCTTGATCTGGGAACTCTGGAATTTGGCTATACTATTCCTAGGAGTTTTCTTTTTGGGATCTTTTTCAAGAGGCAATTGGTGAATTCTTTCAATTTTTATTTTGCCCTCTGGTTCTAGAATATCAGGGCAATTTTGCTTCATAATTTCTTGAAAGATGGTATCTAGGCTTTTTTTTTTTTAAACGGCTTTAAGGTAGTCCAGTAATTTTTAAGTTACCTCTCCTGGATCTATTTTCCAGGTCAGTGGTTTTTCCAAAAAGATATTTCACATTGCCTTCTATTTTTTCATTTGTTTGGATCTGTTTTATAGTATCTTGATTTCTCATAAAGTCATTAGTTTCCAATTGCTCCAGTCCAATTTTGAAGGAGTTATTCTCTTCAGGGAGTTTTTGAAATTCCTTTTCTATCTGACAAATTTGGCTTTTAGAGCATTCTTCTCCTCATTAGCTTTTAGGGCCTCTTTTGCCATTTGAGTTAATCTATTTTTTAAGGTGTTATTTCCTTCAGTGTATTTTTGGGTCTCCTTTCGAAGGCTGTTGACTCACTTTTCATGCTTTTCTTGTATCATTCTCATTTCTCTTGCCAATTTTCCCTCCACTTCTCTTCCTTGTTTTTCAAAATCCTTCTTGAGCTCCTCCATGGCCTGTGAGCAGTTCATATTTTTCTTAGAGGCTTTTGCTGCAGGAGTTCTGACTTCGATGTCTTCTTCTCACTCCATGCCTTGATCCTTTTTGTCCCCCAAAAAGGATTCTATTGTCTGTTTGTGCTTCCTCAGCTTGCTCATGTTGCCAGCCAATTACTTGACTTTTGAGCTCTTTGCCGCAGTAGAACTCTGCTTCCAGAATGGAGAGCTTTGTCCCAAATCACTGGAGTTTTCACAGCTGCCAGAGCTATTAGGAGGGTGCCCTCCCTACAGCCCCCACAAGGTCTGGCTGACTGGCCACACACCCCAGGACCATCACCCTAGACCTTGATCCAGATCCAGGCAGGTCAAAGCAAGAGCCATTACCCTTTAATGGTCCCTTGGTCACCCTAGGATGTGCAGGGTGTTCCTTCACCCTTACAACAGAGTTCCTGATTGACCTTTTATTTTCTCTTTGGCTTTTATGAGTTGAGGAGTCTGGAAACTGCCACAGCTGCTGGTGATTCACTCTCCTAATGTCTGCTCTTGCCATTCTGGGCACTGGTCTGGGCTGCTCTGGGGCCACAACCTTGACTTCAGTCAGCTCCCAGCTTGCTGCAATACACCTTTCCTGTCAGCCTGCCAGGCTGCCTTCAGTGGGAGATTTGTTTCTCTATGTTACTTTGTGGGTTCTGTAGCTTTAAATTTTGTTTAGTCATTTTTTTATAGGTATTAGAGATGGTTGAATCCAGAGCCCACACCAAGTTTTTGCTTTTACTCCACCATCTTGCCTCTGCTCACTATGCATGGTTTCTTTACAAAAATAGGTGTGAGGGGCGGCCAGGTAGCACAGCAAGTAAGAGCACTGGCTCCAGTGTCGGGATGACCTGGGGATCGAATCCCAGGATCAGACACTTAGCACCCACCCAGTAATACCTGGCCGTGTAACCTTGAGCAAGTTACTTAACCCCGATTGCTTTAAAAAGAAAATAGGCATGAAAATGATTCCATTAGCAGCAACACTGCCCTACTCCCATCCTCTTCATTTTAAGCTGATTACCTGGCACCCTGGTGTCTTGGGCACTGCCACTTCCCCCCCTCCCCCCAGACTAGAGGACTAAGGTTCAGGCATCAGATATTCCCACCCACTCCCTCCTCGTTTGTACAGATGTCTACTCATGCCCCATCATTATGTGAGACAATATTTCCTAACCTTTCTTTCCATCCACCCACCTCAATGTATTCCTCTTCCTCTCTCTCCATCTCCCTCCCAGGTCTTCTCTACTTTTATTCCCTTTATGAGCCCTGAGAGAGATCACAGAGGACACATATCACCTCCCCTTTTTTGAATAAAAGTAGTTTATCTTTTTTTTTCTTTTAGGCTAGTTTATCCTTCTTTACTTTCTGATGTTTCTCTTCAGTTATGTTTGAATTTCAAAAGCTCTCTGCAGTTTTCATCAAAAATGCTTGGAAGTCCTTTCCTTAAGGGTCCTTTCCTCATATCATTATGCTCAGTTTTGTTGGGTAAATTACTCTTGGTTTTAAGACCATATGCTTTGCTTTCCAGCATATCCTCTTCTGAGCTCTGTGCTCTTTAAATGATAGCTACTGCCAAATTGTGTGTTATACTGTGGTTCCTTGGTACCTGAATTGTTTTGTTTTGTTATGTTTTTTTTTCCCTGATTACTTGCTGAATTTTTCTCATTCACCTGTTAGCTTTGTGTTTTTGGCATTAGAGTTCCTGGGAGTTTTCATTCAGAGATTTCTTTCAGGTTGTAAGATACCTGGGCAGTTTTAAGATTTTTTTCCTTTTCCCTTTTTGTTTTTGTTTTGTTTTGTTTTGTTTTTTACTTTTTGGAGAGGGTGGAAGGCAGGGCAATTGGGGTTAAATGACTTGCCCAAGGGAGTGTTAAGTGTCTGAGGCTGAATTTGAACTCAGGTCCTCCTAATTCCAGGGCCAGTACTCTATTCACTGTACCACATAGCCACCCTAATTTTAAGATTTCTTGAAATCTCATATAGAGGCTCTTTCTTTTAATGGCATTCAGATAGTCCATTAGTCCATTATTATTCTCTTTTCTCTGTGAGGTTTGTTTTTTAATATGACATAACTGACATTTTCTTCTAGGTTTTATTTTTCAACTTTTAAAATTTGTTTTAATATCTGTTATTGCCTTGTGGCGTCTGTTTGTTGTGTTCCAAGTTTCAGAGAGGCTGTTGCTTGGCCGAGGTTTTGTCTCCCTTGTACCAATCTCTTAGCTCCTTGATTCTTTCTTCCTCACCTCTCATTTCTGTTCCATTTCTTTTCCCCTCAAGCATTCTCATTCCACTTAGAAGCCCGTTTACCTCTTATTCCAAAGCTTCCAGACATTCTGGTTGTGTTTCTGCCCAAGCTGTGTTTTTGGGAGGCAGTGCTTGGAGAGATGAGTCACTCTGCTGTATTTGTGACTCTGTTCCTTTGCTGCCATAACCATTCATTATGGTGAGGTTGTTCTTTTGTTGGCTAATTCTTCTGATGGGGTGCTTGGGATCTATATCTGTAACATCAATTTGTAAAACCAGTTTGTAAAATTGTAACTGCAATTTGTATTGTAAAATTGTAATAGCAATTTGCAAAACCAGTCTGTAAAATCACACTACCCCCCAGTCACAGAACATTAACTCTGCCCCTTCCCCCTACCTGCTTCAAAGCATTAACTCTGCCCAGAAACAACTCATGAATTGTTTATCTCAGCCTTGAAACACTAACAAGCTATACCTATCAATCTTTCACAAAAGTATCTCTAAACATTTCAGCTTAGGCAACTATTATCTCCCCCTTGCATAGTGTCTCGTTGCCCCCTTGAATCCTTCAATACCCTCTTTCTAGGTTAACTCCTTAAGCAATTATCTTTCCCTAACCTTGGTTCCCAGACATCAATCCTGTCAATCATGACACTGATGGACCGCAGACTGGGCACTTCTCCATCAGCCCTTGACCTCTAGCTGACTTAGTGATGTTTCAAGCCTAAAACCACACCTCCAGGTAGTTCCCCCCCTCCCCCCCCCCCCAGTGAATTTTTTTGTGAATTATGGGTAGTCCGACTCAGCAGTTACATAAAGCTTGTATGCCCCTTTAAACACCGACACCACCTTAACTCCTCCCTAATCCCACCCTCTTCTCGCCTGGACAGCCTAATTGACATCTAATGAATAGCCTTAACTCTTTAAAAGCTATGCCTGTGTCTTCTTTAAGCTTGCAGGTCCCCTAAGGATCCTTGCCTGCTGTAAGGCGTATAATAAACTTTTTCAACTCTGACTGCAAGTAAGCCTGAGATGAATTCTTTCCAGACTGAATCGAAGGCTCTGGTCTTATGATAAGATCAGAGTGCCTGCTGAACCTAATAGCCAGCCCTCATCACTTCCAGTCTACTTCCTCTGTGGCACCCTGGAAAGAATGTCTGGGCTGCTCTTTTGGCTGCTTCCTTGGAGTCCTGAGTTTTGTCTCATTCGAGAGATATGAATGGTCTTGTTTAGGGAAGAGCCAGGAGGCTGGGTGTCACTGGATAGAGGAGTACATATAGGTAGGGAATAAGTCATAAAAGGCTTTGCATGACTTTTGTATTTGTATTTTGTGCTGGAGATTATTGAGGGTGGTGACATGGTCAGAGTCCCCTTTAGGAAAACTCACTTTAGTGGCTGAATAGAGGGCAGGTTGGAGTGGGGAGAAGCTTGAAGCAAGTAGATCCACCAGCAGGCTGTAGCAATAGCCTACACGTGAAGTGATGAGGGCTTGGACCTGGGTGGGACAGTATTAGGTGGGGGAGAAGTGTTCCCGTTTGAGAGAAGTTGCAAAGGTGACACCAGCAGAGCTGGGCAACAGATGAGATGTGGGGGGGGAGAGTGTTAGGAGCAGAGGGTGCAACCCAGTTTGTGGACCCAAATGACTTGGACCAGATTCAAACTGACATTTTGGTGATCTTCTATCAAAGCCTTGATTAGATAGGTGAGGACCTTCAGCTAGAGGCAGCCTTAGGGGGTAGGGAGCAGTTGGAGGCTCTAGGTGGAATACTGTAAAGGTTGTGTGTCCATGTTTAATTTTCTCTTAACCTGGCTTGACATACATTGCAAGGGAGTTAAAGTCCTGAACTGCCTGGAGGTAAAAGTTGGGGGTGGCCAGTTATATACCTTCCACCAGGGGCTGATAGTACTCCACCTCCCAACAAAGGAAATACCTCTTATATCAGATCACCACCCCCCTTCTCCCTGGCACCCCCCTCCCCCATACCAGACCACTCCCAGCTTGGCTGTCTCACCCAAGCAGGAGCTCATTCAATCAATTCAGGCCTTCCTTGGAGTTTGACCAGGACACTACTCAATGTAATCTCATTGTAACATTCCTTGTAAAAAACTTTAGAGAAGGCTCTGGGGGTGGGATCTGAGTCTTCAAGACACTCTGATTACCAAGAAATTATTTTTCATATTTATTTTCACAAAGAAATGGATTTCTTTTTTTTTTTTTTTGGCCAAATTTTTCCAAACAGTGCTTCCCAACATACCTAGCTACACTGAACAAAATGTGAAAAATATCCAAACACACCCTCACCAAAATAAAAGCTGAGACGAATTACAGATTTCCCCGGAGAAGAAGAGTCTCTTCCACACAGGACACACTCAATACGAATTACCTTCTGAGCAGCAAGCAAGGGCAAGGGCCAGCTGCAGTCTTTTGCTCTTTTGGCTTGACTTTGCTAAGCCCCAACCTATGGGCTACAAAAACACTTAGATGTGGCAAGGTCCGCTTCCTCATCCCTGGGATCATGCCAAGAGAGGCAGGGAGTGGTGCCATGCACAGAGACCCGAGTCTGAAGTCAGGAAGTCCTGAGGAGGAATCTGGCTATGTGGCCCTGGAATAATCACTTCATTCTGTTTGCCCCAGTCTCCTCTTCTGTAAAATGGGGATAATGATGGCACCTTCCTGGAGGAACTGTTATAAAGACCAAATGAAATCACAGTAAAACCCACCCAGCCCAGCACCACAGAAGAGCTCATCCTCCTTTCTTCCCAAGACTCAATCAGCCAGGGAAAGCCACCACTGCACTTTTTTCAATCTTTTATGAGAACAAATGAACCAAGTGCTTTATTTCTGATGTGAAATGAACAAATTTAGTTGTTTTAATAAATGGATCATTTTATTCATTCATTTTAAGCAAATACATTCACTTTGTTTTTTTTAAAAAGAAATGCATTTCTCTATTGTTTTGGCCAACTGTTTCAAAAGGGTGCACCTGAGCCTTCCCAGCCCCATCGAATATAAAACTATATTTGGGAAAATACCCCAAATACCCTCCCCAAACTAAAAGCCAAAGCAACATTACAGAAAGAGTTCCCTGCCACATCAGTCATGCAATCTGCAGTTCTGAGCTTGCTCCAGACACTCACGACATGGAGGTGCAGTCCCCACTTCCCAACAGCTGGGCTGCTTTGGGATCCTCTCTCCTACCTGCCTCCCCCAGGAAACTGCTGTGGCCTCAGCTTCCTCTGCCCCCCTTGGATCCCCATTTCCCACCAGGCACACTGACTACTTCTCCATGCTCCACCCCACCCCCACTCTGCAGCTTCCCCCATTGGACCCCCATTTCCCACCAGGTGCACTGACTGCTTCTCCACACCCAGCCCCCACTCTGCAGCTTCCCCCATTAGACTGTAAGCTCCTGGAGAGCAGGCACTGCCTTTCTTATTCTTGGCATATGTATCTTCAATATTCGGCATAGTGCCTGTAAAGCTGAATCAATGTTTACCAATGTCACAATGACCCCTCTTAATCTTTGATTTGAACAAATTGCAAGGGATGACTGAATTTTGTTTCCACAGAAATCATATTGATGAGGGGTCTGAGAGGTGTTACAATGACCAAAGTCCCTGAGTTTGCAGTCTGGAAGGAATTCACGAGGCCCAAGCAATCTTGATGTCTGGATTGTAAAAGTTTATTGCTATGCTTTACATCGGGCAAGAGTTCTTAGGGAACCTGCAAACTTAAAGAAGTCATAGGTATAGTTTTTAAGGAGTCCAAGGCAGTAAATCAGGTGTCAATTATGCTAACTAGGTGAGTAAGGGTGGGATTAGGGAGGAGTTAAGGAGTGGTCAGTGCTTAAAGGAACTTGCACTTTTAATGTCAACTTCGAAGGTGTGTGGCCCATAATTCACTGGGAAATAGTCCAACGGGGGGCTACCTGGAGGTGTGGTTTCAGGCGCACTAAGTCAGCTAGCTATCAAGGGTTGACTGACATGTTTGACAAGATGGATGTTGGGAACCAAGGCTAGTGGGGACTCAGGATGTACCTAATTGGCTGAGGAGTTAACTTACAGATAGTGCACTGAAGGATTCATAGGTGCAGCTGGCCACTATACTAAGGGGAGATAAACCGTTCGTGAGTTGTTTCTGGGCAGAGTGCTGGCAGGGGAAAAGGCAGAGTTAATGCTCTGAGGCTGGGGGAGGGGAGAGAATGTGATTTTACAGACTGGTTTTAGATATTGATTTTACAAACTGATTGACATTACAAACATAGACACCCCAAGCACCCATCAACATCAAACATAATGTGCAAAACCGACGAATCACCCTGACGAAACTGATGAGGGCGGCGGGCCGTGGGGGCACTGCCGGACCAGGCGGCTCACCAAGGAGGAGGTCCCTGGACCCCCGGGCAGTCTCACATAAGGAAACTTTTCTTAGGGATGTCATGGGTTCCAATCTTCTATTCACAACCTGGGTCAATTCTCTTTGAAATTGAGAAAATGCCAGATCCTCGCATCCGAGAGGGACGGGACGGAAAGCATTCTTTAATGAAAAGACGAGGACGAATCTGGAGATGAGAGCTGTAAGCGGATGGGGGGGCTGGGCTGGGGACCCCAAAGGTCAGCCGGGGCGGGGGGCTCCTCCAGCCGGCCCCCAGGAGGGCAGGCTCTCCTTCCTTCGCTGCCCGAGGCCACGTCCCGGGGAGGGCCCGGCTTCATCATGTCCACCCCAGGACAGAGAAGATGCTCACTCTGACGACGCCCATTTCCCTGCTTCTTGGCCCGTTTACAGGCAGTCACGCGCACAGCCCCCCCCGCTGTACTCAGCCGCCAACACATCTGTGCTCGGCGTTCAAAGCCCTTCACACCCCGCCTATGCCCGGCCCTAGGAGTTCTTCTTTGAGGGCGACGCTGCACGGCTGGGGGTGGGAGAGCGAGAGGAGAAGGGTTTCCGAGGGCTCCCCAAAGAAGGAGGCGGGGGAGAATCGGGGACCATAAAAGAAGGCCAGAACCCGGGCGCATGCGTACAGCCCACCCAAGCATACAAACTACGTTTCCCAGAAAGCAGTGCGCACATGGAAGCCGCATCCGCCCCCCCCCCCCCCCCCCCCCCCCCCCCCCCCCCCCCCCCGATTCTCCCCCGCCTCCTTCCTATGGGCGCCCATGGAAACCGCGCTGACGCCACGATTGCCCTCACGTGACTTCCGCTTCCCCACCGCAGAGATCTTCCCCCCACTCCCTCCCTCCGCTTCTGGGCTGTCCTGGCTCCAGCAGCCCGGGGTAGGAGCTGCCTCTGGACCCCGCGACCTTGCCCCGACCCGTCTCGTCTGCCCCTTGCGCCCCCCCTCCCAATTAAGAGCGTAATTAGTGGCTGAGGGTCTTCCCTAAGAGCGCCGCGGGGAGGGGCGGGGAGGCTGCTTGGGATGCTGGGTAATGTCCCGCGCCCCACCCTCACCCCGCAGTGAGAACTTTGTAGCCAATCCGCAAAGGGCCGGGAATCCTCCCCCGATCACGTGGGCGCCCTGCTCTGCTCCGCTTCGTAGAGGGAGGTCCCCGGAGTGCCGGCCTAGGTTTGCGCCTCTGGGAGTGGTCTCCCTGGGTTTCGGGAGGGGCGGGGTCTGGGATCTGGCCGGCTCACCGGCCGCCTCGCTTTTCCCGCTGTCCCGCCGTCCCGGTGCGCGGGCTCTCTGGCTGTCTCTTCTCCCAGGCCAGGCTCCCGCGCTGGCTTTGCCTTTGCACAGGCTTCTGGCCCTGCCTGGTCTCCCCGATCTCTAGAGCCCGGGTGACCTCTCAGGGCAGGCGCCCCTCCTGAGGGCCGCCGCTCCTCCCGCCGTGCGTGTCTCCAGCCTTCTGAGCCCCTGGAGACCACAGGCTTCCTGCCGTGCCTGTCGCTGGCTTGCTGGGGTGCCCACTCGCGAGCTTACAGCTGACCTCCTGTGCGGTTCTGGGGGCGGGGGGAAATAAGTCACTCACTCTTCAATCTGGTCTGACCTTTCGAGTCTGGCCAGAGAAGGAGTGGGAAGCTGGGTCATTCCCGCCCAGATGCGCTGTCCACCTCCTCCCTCCCTCCCTCCCCATGCCCTGAGTGACTGAGGGCAGGTTGGCCCCCCCTCTTTCTGATCCAGTTGTCCAGCCTTCCTGCTTTGGGGGTGCAAAGGCTCCCTCTTGTTTCCTTATTCCATCCCCAGGGGCATCAGCCCTCTAGTTTGGTGCTAATCACCCCACCTAGACTCTTGGAATTGACTCCTAATTAATCTTCCTGCTGTAGGTCTCTGCTCTGCCCAGTCTGTTCTCTGTTTAGCTCCTAAAATAATCTCGGTGGCTCGTGGGGTTGTTTCAGCATCAGAGGTAAGATTAGCGCCTCTCATGGTTTGCTTTTCCTTCCCAGCTCTCTGTTCTTCCTCAGGAGGAGTGACCTTTGGAAAAAAGAAATGACCCCTGTGCTGACAGCCAGGGCCCAACAGGTAAGTGGGAGGTTCCTGTTTCTTATAGGGGTGGGAAGACCCCCTTTCAGACTGTGGTGCCTTCATGGTGGAAAGGGGCAAGGATTAAAACAAACCTGAGATTTGCCCAAGAAAAATACTGTGTGCACTAACAAAGCCAGTGCATCAAAAATTAGAACGAAAGCAAGAAACTGGGGGAAAATCTCTTTTTTTTACAGAAAATTTCTCTGATAAAGGTCTAATTTCTCAAATATATAGGAAACTGAGCCAAATTTGTAAAAATAAGAGCCATTCCCCAATTGATAAATGAACAAAGTGTGTGGAAAGGAATGCAATGTGGTTTCTCAGAGACTATTTACTAGAGTAGTTGAAGCCTGAGGCCTCAGAATTACCTCATAGAAGATTACCTCACCCTCTCTCAATCACCCTCTCCCCTGTAGGAATTACCTCTTAGAAATGACTTCATCCTTGGTTCACCCACTATCAACTCACCTGCCATATAAGGGAAAAGTAACCGAAAGTGCCAATTAAAATCAAATGCTTTGCATAGAGGGATATGTTGGGAGGGGTGGGTAATCCTTGTCTATTTAACCTGGCTTCTGATTCTGTGGGATGGCCTCCTCTCTCGGTGCAGTACCAGAGACTGGACCACCCGCCTGCTTCCCATGAGATTCTAATAAAACTACCTTCACTTTGAGAGGTCTCCGAGTAGTCAATTTGGGTCAGGCTCTTGGCACTCCACACAAAAAGATACAAACAGGCAGTTTTCAGAAGAGGCATAGTTATCAATAGCCATATGAAAAAATGCTCTAAATGATTATGATTAGAGAAATACAAATTAAAGCAACTCTGAGGAACCACCTTACACCTGTTAGAAATGTCAAATGCTGGAGGAGAGAAGGGAAAATTGGGGCACTAAGGCACTGTTGGTGGAGTTGTGAACTGGTCCAACCAATTTGGCACTATGCCCCACCACTAAGTCTATATCCCAAAGAAAGCAAAAGAGAGAGAGAAAAGAACCTATTTAAACAAAACTATTTCTAGCAGCTCTTTTGTGGTTGCAAAGAATTGGAAATTGAGGGAGTGACTGTCCATCATTTGGGGAATGGCTGGATAAGTTATGGTATATGATTGTGATGGCATACTATTGTGCTATATAAGAAATGACAAGCAGGATGGTTTCAGAAAAACCTGGAAGACTTGTATGATGTAATGCAGAGTAAAGTGAGCAGAACCAGGAGAACTTTGTACACAGTAACAGCAACTTTGTAACAAACAGTAGGGAAAGACTTGACTATTTTGATCAATACAGTGAACCTCAACAATTCCAAAGGAGTCATGATGGAAAATGCTCTCCACCTCCAGAGAGGGCAGGTTGAAGCAAATTTTTTTTTCTGGCAACACTAATATGGAAATCTGTTTTGCATGATTTCTCAGGTATGATGGGGATCTTATTGCTTGCCTTTCTTATCCGAAATAGAGCCTGAGGTTCAAAATTCTAAGCATATTTATTTGCAAGGCAAGTAGTGGCCAACAAGTCAGGTCATCTGACTTCTTAGTACTCAGAGACAAAGGAATGATTTACAGAGTGTATTTTTATAGTAGAAAAAGGGGAATTCAAAGTTACAAGTGGCTTGAGAAATTTGTTTTGAACATAATTCAATTGGATGAGGCAAGTCACTTGACCAGTGGTTGGGCTGAGCATATCCTGGAACAATCTGGGTGTAACTTGTTGTAATTGCCGACATTTGGGGCATGGTCATCTTGGGGTGGGGGTGGACACACACACTCTAGATTCATTATTCTGTCGGGCAGGAGTCTCCATCCATCCTACTCTAGCTGGAAAGTTATAGCCGAGGTACAGGTGGTCTGGAGTGGTCTAGAGAGACTCTTACAAGGAAAGCAAGGATGGGTCTGTGCCAAAGCAGGAGCTTATTACCCAGGCTGACAAAAAGGGGGGCACAGCTCCTGACAGAAATTCTCTTAATAGGTACCTTAATACTGTGCTTACAGATCTCTCCATCCAAAAGCTATGTGAATTAGGCCTCACAAACCAAAATAAATCATCAGGATAATCAGTACTAACTTGGGTAGGAATTATTTCTTTCACTTTCTTCATGAGTGGGGGAGGGGCTGAAAGGAGGGAGAGAATTGGGAACTCAAAAAAAAATTTGTTAAGAATATTTATAATGGTAGTTGTAGAAGTGATTAGCTCATCCAGGGCAAACTCAGCTTCTAATTCTGTGTTAGGTGCTCATTTGCATGTGTCAGATTGGAAAACTTTGGCGTTAACCTGGGAGTGTTTTATGACGATTGGACCAATGTTTGACCCCTGTTTAGGGCTCAGTGTCGGAGAAAAGGATTCAGTTACCTACCCAAAGTTAGAAGCACGTTTCTCATTTTGAGGGCCCGTTCTTAAATCAGAAAGCAGGGGAGTAAGTCCAGAGAAAAGAAGGAGGAGCTCAGTCTCTCTGTGGAGTGTGCACATGTATATATGTCTGCCTGGAAGCTGGAGGAAAAACGGAGAGGATCTGGTTCTCATATTGCCTGGGAGGCACCTGAGCAGCCAGTTTTAGGCTGAGGGTGAGGACGATGAGATGTCCTCCCACTGATGCACCCACCCAGCTTAGCCAGAATCTGAGAGTGCCAGAGCCACAGCCCCACCGAGATGCCCAGGACCAGGGAGGGAGTAGTCCCCAGGGCTCCCGTCACGCTTGGATTGAGGGAGCCCCCTTTTCATAAGGATATGGATAAGTAGTTGTTTGTCAATTCCAAAGATGTAGTTGCCTTGATAGAGATAAGCCCTGCATTAAGGACTCTCCTGCAAGAAGGGCCTCCAGCCCATGGCTGGGTTATGGGCATGTGATCCGTGCTGCCTCAAAGGAAATCCTGTTCCTCTGTGACCATTAATGCCAGGTGAGCCACAGGAAAGGAACTGTCTTGGCTACTTAGGAGAACTTCTTGCAGGAGAGATTCTCTGGGGGTGGTAGTCTCCTGCAGGCACCTCCCTGGTGGCTCCACATGAAGTACTGAGCCTCAGGATGGCTCCAGAATGGGTTCCACAGCTGAAGGGGAGAAGGCATTAGAGTCTGGGATGAGGGCTGGGGGGCAGTCCCTGAGCAGGTCCCTTAGTAAAACTCTCAGAGACAGGCCCTGACTGTCAATCCTCAAATTGAGGGGGAGGGAATGAGCTGGAGGGGATTTGGGAGGTTATAAGTGTTTGTGATGAGATTAAGCAAAGATCCTTCTAAATATTTTTTTTAAATAATTTTTCCCCCAACTAATGTGAAAACAATTGATCTTTTTATTTAAGATAAATTTACTCTTTATAGCTTAGTTATTGATAAATGCAAACATCCCAAAATACAAAGAACCAGAAAAAGGATTTATGTGAGACTGAATTTCTTTTGGGAAGTTTGTATTAAATTTCACACTGTGAAAATATTACCTGGTTTACTTCTTTTTGCTTTCCAAGACACACCTTTTCAGACAAACTATGTGGTCAAACACCTCATTCTGAGTATTCAGAGTTGGGGGTTACCCAAGACAGCAGCAGAAAAACTCCTAGTTCAGTGGTGACCCACATGGCTTAAGGGCTGTTGGGAAAGACCTGTGGGACCAGACAGATGGTGGGCTCCTCAAGTGGGCAGAAAGAGGGAAGGGGGATGGACAGCCTGATTTGGAGGAGCCTCCTTTCCCTGCCTTGGTTGGATGCTCTGGGTGGGGGTAGATGAGAGAAGGCCCAGAAGGGGAAGGTACCCATGGAGGGGATCAGTCCCCAAAGCAGTGAGGTCCCAGGCCCAGCAAAGGGCAGAGCAGCTGGTGGGCGTCCAGTGGAGGGACCAGGAAGGGAAAGAGCCTGGGACTCATGTTATGGGGGGGAGCTTCAAAGGATATATGTGGGCCTTTTCCCAGAAAAACTGGAAGGGAGGCCAAGATAACTGTTGCTGAGTATTTGTAGGGCTGTCTTATGGAGAAGGTTCCTTGGGTTCTGTTTGGGCTTGATGTCGGACATAGCTCCTAAGAATTAGAGCCATCCACAAGTTCTGTGGGCTCTGTTAGGTAGTGAGTTCCCCAGGCCAGGAGGGCTTCCACTGGAGCGGGCCAACCCCCTGTTAAGAAGCTATAGAGATTTCAGTGCTAGGACCTAACCCCTTGAAGGGACTTCCCAGGCCATCTAGACCATCTCCCAATGGTGAGGAAATGGGTACAGAGAGGTCACAAGTTAGAAGTCTTGAATACCAGACTTGAACTCAAGCCCTGTTCCTTATTGAACCCTCCTGTCACTGCACCAAGTTCCCTCCCATTGTCTCTGGTGCCTGTTCCAAGCTCTGAGGTTCTGGATTTTTGGTGGGTTCTCCCCATTCCAAGCCTAGAGGAGAGGAGACCAGGAATAAATAAAGGCAGAAGATGTGTATCTTGTGTTTGCTTGTGATGTGTTGGCTGGAGTAGGTGAGAGGTCTGGCGAGCCTCCAGAAAAGGGAGTTGAAGGTCCCATTTGGGCTGCTGAGGACACTGGGCCTGCTGAGTATGACATCCTCCACATCCAGCAGGGGGTCCTTGTGGGACTTTTTGGGCTTTGGGAGGAGGGGACGGATCAGAGCTCTCTCTTGGCTCCTATCAGTCACCTGACAGCTCCTTGCAATGTCTGCCCTGTCTAGTTGTAGAATGGCTTAGTGTTAAGTGCTCTGGGCTGAGTGTGAATCCTGACACCACAGGTGAAGTTTAGAGCTTGCACATGAGTGCTAGCTGTTGTCACTGTGATGGTGTGAAAGCTTTGGGAACACAGAGGCTCAGGATAAATGTCTGCTATCACAAGCATGTAGAGACGGCCCACCACCAGGGGCAATGGCTGAATTTCTGAAGGCTTTTCTGGTGTCTGACCAAACCATGTGTTTTGAAGTTCATATTTTGGGGTAAAAGGAGATTTGCCCTTTGGGAGTTGCTGTAGCAAACCCATTTTAATGACCCTGTTTGTGCTAATTATGCAGTTAGGAATAATGGGAAGGCCTCAACCTTGGTTACTTAGTAGAAGTATTTGGAATTAGCTGGAGAGTCATTGTCACGTTGCTTCTACACTGAGTGCCCCAGTGGATCTGTTTTATCATTGACATCAGGGGATTTTATCAATATCATGACATTTTATCATTGACATGCCCTTCACTGATAGAGATTGCAGCCCATCGCTACTGGCTTCTCCCAGGTCCTCCCATAAATTTGCCCCACAAGGTCCCCTCAGTGTGCTGGAAGCCTTCCTCAAGTTGCATTGGAATGCCCAGCCAGCCCATCATTTCTTTCCTCTTGCCATGTGACATTTTGTCTGATGACATCCTCCACCTTTTCTCATGCCTATCCCATACCCTTCTATCTCACCGTGGGGATGCTCACCTTCAGCCCCCCCTGCCTTACCACAAGAATGTCACTATTTAAAAAGATGGGCCAGTGTTGAATCGAGAGCTTTGGGTCTGACTGCAGGACAGCCATGTCGATTGTGGGTTGTTTGACCTATGTGGACAGTTGAGGCTTGAGCATCAGGGACCACATCCCATAGGGAATCCACCTATAGAGCCTGACAGCTGATGGTAACATTGTGTGCCTCACCATGAGATGTGATTTGGTGAGTGTCAGAATAAAGGGGAGGTCTTGGACTTTGGCCCAAGAGGCAAGATGGAGTCATGAGGAGAGTGCAGAGAAGTGGGTGTGAGCTTGCTTGCTTGACAGGGAGGCTCTGCTGAACTCAGTTTTCCCATCTGTACAGTGGGGATATTAAATATCTGTAGGGTGGGGCAGGGTTAGCAATACGTGAGAATCATAGGACTCCAGGGCCAGAATGGACCCTAAGGATTATCTCAGTTAACCTTCTCTCTCTCTTTTAAATTAGTCAATATTAAGCACCTATTGTGTACCATATACCAGGCTAAGTACTATTTTTAACTGCTACTTTTTAAAATTTTGAGCTTCAAGTCCTCTCTCCCTCCCCCACCCCTTGAGAAGTCAAGCAGTGTGATGCCATTATACATGGGAAGTCATGTTAGCAAGAAAAAGAAAGCTTAAAAAAATGTGCTTCCTTCTACCCTCGGTTACCCGGATCATTGTCACAATGTAGCTGTTACTGGCTACAGTGTCCTGCTGGTTCTGCTCACTTCACTTTGCAACAGTTCATGTAACACTTCCCAGTTTCTCTGAGAGCATCCTCATCGTTTCTTACAGAGCAGCAGAACTCCATCAATCACATATCACAACCTATTCAGCCGATCCCCAATGGAAGAGACGGTGTGAGTTCCAAGCGCCTCAGGAACTGCCTTGGGGCCTCTTGGCTCAGAGTCGGCTCTGTGCCCTTGGGACATGATGAAGTGCTGAGGGCCACAGTCCAGTTGCCAGCTCACAAGGACATCTCTCATGAGACCGCTCTCTTGATGAGCCACAGCTGACATGGCTAGTTTGGCCCCCTTCCATTGGTTCACCTTCCCCAGGCACGCGGAATTCATGCCTGAATCATGCTCTATATAAGGAACCAGTTTTCTTCCTCCTGGGCTGCTGCCTGTGCTCCCCGCCATCTTAGATTAATGATAAATCGTTTCTCTCCCTTGTTTCTGGTCTCTTCAGTCCCTCCTGAGAATACAACCTAGGGCTGGCCCTTAGGTTGGGAAAGGTAGCAGCCACTTACACCCCAACTGATGAACATCCCCTCAATCCCTCTTATTTTCTAGGTGAGGAAACTGACTGCCAGCAGGCCTGGCGATTTGTCCAAGGTCACAGTAAGTAGATTTGAACCCCGGTCCTCTGACCTCTAATCCAGCCTGCTTCCTCCCTCCCCATGCTTTTATCCTCTCAAGGATGATTCTTTAATGATATGATTCAGAAGTTATTACCAGCCAAAGCACTGATAGATATTTGAACAGATCTCAGTGAGGCCACAACCCAAGAACTGCATCCTCCTTCCCCCACACACACTCACACATGATCTCTGGGCCTTTTACTCCCAGATCTATTTGAGGGCTGGTCCCTGGAAAAGCACAGACAAAGGCATTTGGTGTTTCAGGAGCCAGTGACCTTCCAAGATGTGGCAGTGGTCTTCACATGGGAGCAGTGGGCTTCCCTGGACCCTTCTCAGAAGGAATTGTATCGAGACGTGATGCTGGAGACCTACCACCACCTGCTCTACCTGGGTGAGGACAGCTTTCCCTGTGACCCAGGCTCTGCCTCCCTGTATCAGCAATGCCATATTCACAATGCCTATGGAGATTACAAATATGCTGATATAATTATCCACTATAAAATACGTCATGCTTGCCATATGGGGAAATAAACTAGAAAATTTATTAAGATACCAAAAGACTGAGTCCCAAATCCAGAAAGTGAAAGCCATCAGAGTAGTTATGATATTGGCACAGGTAGATAAAGTAGAAAGCACCCACATTTTCAAGCCTTTAAAACAGAACAGGCTACCTCAGGCAAAGGTCCTCCTCTCCCCACTCATAGCAACCACCCAGCGTCTGGGAAGCGCGCTCCCACCAGCTCGGCCCCTGGAAGTCCTCAGCAGGAGTCCTTAGCAGAAATTCTGGCTGACTCAAAAAGGGCTTCGCGCTGCCGCTGCCTCTGCTGCTGCCGCCGCCGTCGCCACTACCACCAGCCACCGCAGGAACTCCAGCTTGGCTTCCGCTTCCTCTTGCTCCGCCCCTTCCTGCTACGTCAGCAAGTCCAATGGGGCATGGAAGATCTTTAAATCCCATAACCCTTACACTCCCTGTCCCCAGCCCCAGGGGATCCTGGGGGCCTTTCTTGGTAAAGGGCTTAGAGGCAACTGTTTGCCTTCAGAGACCAGGGAGTCCTCATCCTCTTGGATGCTGGAGTGAGAATGGGAATTTGAAGATCTTCCTTCCCTGCCCCTTAAAAGATCTAGGGGAGTTTGAAGACCTCCCCTGCTTTGAAAGTAAACCCTGCTTCCTAATAGGATGAATGTAATCCCATGGAGCCTATGATGGAGGGAATTTGCTGAAGGATGAAGCAGAGCCCACAGGAAGCTTCCCTGCTGTGAAAATAAACTCTGCCCCCTAATAGGCTAAATATAGACACATGGAGCCTGTGGTGGGAGGAGTTTGCTGAAGGGAAGCAGAGCCCACAGGAAGCTGGGAGACAGTGGGAGAGAGAGGTGCTCAGGCAAGGAGAGAGAGCTTTGTGAGTAAATACTGATCTTGTATTGGTTTGTGGGAAGGCTAAAGGATGCTGTGGCTCTCAGTGTTATTATGGCTTCTGAATGTCTTTGGTACTATGATGGAACTGCTTATTGGTTTTGGGATTCAGTTTTCTGGTGCCTAAATAAACGTTTCAGTTCTGTCCTCTGCCTGGAGAATCTGGTATATTTTGGCAATCAAACGGCATGTGATATTTATAGTCATGATCTTTATTGTGATCATGGGTGCTGTAAATACTGCATTGGCGCTACAGATGTGTGCCAGACCCTGTGCAAAGACTTGGCAGCAATCATCCCTGACCCCCAAGAGCTTACATTCTGTTGGGGACAGAAGATGGGGGGAATCAACCTGAACACAGTTAAGTCAATCCCAGTAGTTTCTGGGGGTCTGGGTGAGGGAACTGGCACCTTTGAGGACATTGTGTTGGTCCTTGTGTAGGATGAGGATGGAGCTGAGGATTCTGCCAGGCAACTGTCCTGTATGGAGAGGGGGCCACTGGAGCCAAACTACGAAGGGGGTTTGTATCTCATGCCAGATCTCCTTGAGCCAGGAAGAAGAGTGCTCAGAGCAGTGCCTTAGGGAGGTCACTTGGAGAACTGTGTGGAGGGAGAGAGATCAGCCTGGAGCTGCAACCGGTTGGGGCGGGGGGAGGGGGGGGCAGGGACAGGTGAAAAGCGATGAGTGAATGGAGATGAGGTAGAACCAGAAAGACTTGGCAGCAATCAGACTGTGAGGAGAGGGGAAGGTTTTGGGGGAAAGATGGCATGTTCCATTCCAGACATGTTGAATTGGAGAGGCCAGCAGGACACCCAGTGGGGAATAGCCAGGTGTTTTGTGGTGGTGCAGGAGTGGAGATCAGTCCAGAAGAAAGGCATCTGTCAGGAAAGGTCCAGATGTCAATGAGAGCAGGGTCATAGACATGCCTGGAAGGAAAGGGAATTTGGGGGGAATTAGGAGATGCACCGTCTTGGCCAAAGGCAAAGAAAGGCCATCTGGGCACACAGTCAGGAGAGACAGTGGCTCCAGTCTAAGGTCAGATTGCAGAGGACTGACTGTGAAAAGGAGGACATGTCGATAGCAGATGACAGCTGGAAGTGATGGGGGTCAAGTGGAGGAACACCTGGGCACAACTGGGGAACATTCAGGCTTCATCTACCCATGGAATAATTCAGCAAGTCTTGATGAGAGACCTGTTGTGTGCAAGACGCAGGGTCTGCACAGAGTAGATGGGAGATCAGAGCCGTGCTTCAGGAAGCCAGCCTGGTGAGGCTGTACAGGATGTAGACAGGAGCATGGTACAGGAAGAGGAAGGAGGGCAGAAGCCAGGGCCCAGACCAGGAAGAGCTAGGGATGCCGAAGGAGAGTGTGGCCTCAGACCTGGGCCTTAGGGAATCAGCTTTGTGGAGGGTGGATTGGCCATGAGGCTCTCCAAGGAGCCCCAGGAGAGGTGACAGGGTGGGGGAAAGGAGTGTTGAGAGGGGTTTGGGGAGAGAAGAGAGGGAGCATGCTGGGGCAAGGTGGGGGGGGCCTGCAGGTGAGATGACCTCACACGAATCTGTGCCAGACAAAAGCCTAGCCAGGTGCTCATGCCGTGAATAGGAGGCAGATGATCAGTCAGAACAATCCTGCCACCTACCCACCCCAGGTTTGGGGTCTCGCAGAGGGCGAGGGTTTCCCAGATCAGGTGGCAAGAGACCAAAGGGTTAAGAGAGGGAATGACTTGGGAAAGAGCTGAGGGATGGAGTGAATGGTTGATAAGGGGCTGAAGAGAGATGGGATGATAAAAGGGGCATTTTGGAGTTCATGGCTGTGGAGAGGAGCATTTATGAGGCTTAACAGTGTCGGGGGTGTGGAGCTGCCAAGGCTGGGTCCTGGAGGGACCCTCCAAATGAAGTGGGAGGGCAGGAATGGAGGCAGAGACCAGCATTGGGATTCAGGAGGAGAGGATCCTGGGGTACAAATTGGGAGATTGATTTGGGCAGCACCCACCTCAGAGGAGGAGAGGGTCTGCAAGGGACCCTGGCCAGCCCTAAGGGACCCTGGCCAGCCCTAAGTGATCCCAGTCCTCAGCCTCCTCCCTGAGTCCTGGGCCAAGTGCAGGGACTTCCTGGACTTTGTCTTGATTTTCTCTGAATTTCTTTTTCATCCTTTCTGGGAGTGATTCTCGGGTGTCTGTTAGGAACTTTCTTGTTAGGAACCTTCCACATCTCCTTCTTTATCCTAAGACTCCCATTCCCTTTGAATAGGACTGACTGTGTCCAAGCCAGAGGTGATCCACCAGCTGGAGCGAGGGGAGGCACCTTGGAGGCCAGAAGGGGGTGTCCCAGTGAGCAGCTGTCCAGGTGAGTGACTGACTCACCCCCAGGCGGGAGTCCTTGTGTCTCTTCCCGTCAGTCATGGGACCCAGGTCTGGGGGAGAAAGCCCAGGTTATCTGAAAATGGAGGCCCATTCAGAAGTCAGCGTGGCTCTTAGGAGCCTCATTGGAGAGCTGGCAGGGCCCTCAGGGGCTATCTCTTCCTGCCCCCTCACCCAGAGTGTAGTGATTTGTTGGAAGTCGCCCAGGCATCCAGAGGCCAAGTCCAAATCCCAACCTGTGGCGAGGCTGTTGACCCTAGACCCTGTGCTCCTTCTTCAGAACTGGATTTCTGGCCCTCCTTTCTGTGCCAGCACATCCTCAGCCTGCCTCTCTTCCATTTCTCTCTCCTCTGTGTATTTTCTTAGAATTTCTTAGACAGTTACCATTTTTCTTAAAAAAAAAAAAAACTCTTAAAAACCCCAAGAAAAGGTGTTTCCAAAAGAGAATTCCTTTACATGTTTTTGGTTGATATTTTGTTTTGAAGTCACAGTAACTTCCCAATAAACAGTCTCTTCCCAGATGACCCTATTTGCATTTCAAGAAACCCCTAGAAGCAGCACCATCTCCTGGAGGAGTTGTGACAGACAGACAGACAGCACCTGGAACCACCCATGTCTTTTTTAGGGTTTCCTTGTCATAATGGAAAAGTCGAATAGGTCTTTTCTCTGAAGTGCTGGGCTCCTTCCCGGCACCGGCATCATCCCCTCAGCCCACCTCTCTCTGTTGTTTCTGCCAGTCTTTCTGCATTCGTCTGACCTCATCCAGTTTGGTGTTGGAGTGTCCGGATTTGGTCTGCCATTCTCCCCTGTCAGAAGGCACCTTTTTGCTTCTGCAGATAATTCTGCTGCCAGCACTTTGGTTCGTCTGTCTCTTGTGCCCAGCAGTGTGTTTGCCTGATCCAAGGTCTCAGCAGTGGCTTGTCTTGCTTTCCTAATGGGAAATGTTTTCTAGAACTGTTCTCTGTGTCCTTGCCCCAGTGGCAGGATTTTGGTCCCTCTGGCTTTGGCTCTTTCCATCGACCTTTCACTGTTTCGCCAGCTTGATGAGGGGGATAAGCCTTAGTTTTGTTTTCATTGTATTTCTGGTAGTAGAGATTTGGAACATCTTTTCTCTCTTAAGAAGAGTTTGTTTTTAACCTTTGACCACTTATCTTGTGGGGAATGACACCTTCTAAAATGAATTCCCTGTAGATTTTGAATATTGGACGTCTTTCTTTCTGAGTTACTTGATGCAAAGATTTTTTTTCCCGGTCCATAAGTTTTCTTAAGTCAGGTGACATTTCTGTTCATGCTACCATTTAAAAATTGAGATTCCGTATACTCCAAATCCTCTCTTTTATAAACTCTTATCTGTGTCTAATTCTGTGTAAAAGATGGGACTTTCTCTTTTCCTATTTTTTTTTAAAGAATGAGAACTTTTATGTTTAAAGTTTAGATTTATAAGTTTTTTATTCCTTTATAAGTTGTTGTGCTCTCTGTTGTAAACTGTTGCTGAAGACCTGTTCTGCCGTGATATGTTCTCATTTTCCCAGAAGAACCTACTGATTAAAGCTGCCACCTCAGTAATTTGTGGGCTTGGGTTTACCTAACAATTAGTCTACTATGTTGTCATTGCCCTTGTAGTGATCAGCCAGTCATTTCAAGTTGTGTCTGACTCTCCATGACCCCATTTTGGGGTTTTCTTGGCAGAATTGGCTAGAGCAATTCATTTCACAGATGAGGAAACTGAGGCAAACAGGGTCAGGTGATTTGCCCAGGGTCACACAGCTAGTAAGCATCTGAGACTGGATTTGAACTGGCCTTTTTAAGCTAAGGTCTTTCCCAGGTCTGTTTGTCTGAGGCAGTGCCTATTTGGTGACTAAAGGTTGGTTAGAATTGAGACAAAAGATGGTCTAGTTTGCCTTCCCAAAAGGATCATTCTGGAAGGGGAAGACCCTCAGAGGTGGCATCTCACACTCGTTAGGCCTGATAGAATCGGATCCACAATCCTCTTTTTTGGTTGGTAAAGCCCTGCCCAGCCTGCTCCCCAAACACACCTTCTCAGTATTCTTACTTCTTTTTGCTTTTCCCTGCTCGCTCAGACCCAGTGACAATGGTCTCCTCACTGCCCTGCAAACAAGACCCTCCATCCATTGACTTTGGGCATTTTCTCTGGCTCTCTCCCATCCCCTCTTCATCTCTACCTCCGGGCTTCCTTCAGGCTCTACCTAAGCTCTTACCTCCTCCAGGAAACATTCTCCTGGCATCTCTTAACGCTAGTGTCTTCCCCCTCCTAGCAACAGCTTCTTTGTCCAGTATGCACCGTGTTTGTCGGGGCCCTGTTATTAATCTGTGGGCTTCTTGAGGGCAGGAACTCCCTTTTTCCTTCCTTTACTTCCCCAGGGTTTAACACAATACCTGGCATATAATAAAGGCTTAAAAATGCATATTGACTGACCCCAGTCTTCATCCTGACATGCCATTCAGAGCTAAGCTAATTTTAATCTTTGTCTCACAAGACATGTATGCACCTAGGTACTTTGTGCCTTTATATGTCACATGCTGAGTTCCCTAGTGCACAGACACATGGGTTACTCAGACTCACTGTTCCTGTTTCCATTATCCTAAACATAAGGAAGATTTCTAATCAGAATCTGAAATTTATAGAGAAACAGACAGTCCAGTCAGCCTCCCACTTACTGCAAGAATCCTCCCGAAGTATCCCAAACTAGTGACCACCCAGCTTCTCCATTATGGCAAAAAGACCAGTGGGGCAGAAATGACAGTTGAGGTCCTGTTGTGTTTCAGGTATTAGTTACTTGATTAGCCTTGAGCAAATTTTGAAAATTGTTCTGAGCTTCAGTTTTTTTTTTTTTTAAGCAATCGGGGTTAAGTAACTTGCTCAAGGTTACACGGCCAGTTATTTCTGGGTGTGGTGCTGAGTATCTGAGCCTGGATTTGATCCCAGGTCATCCCGACTCTGGGGCCGGTGCTCTTACTCGCTGAGCCACCTGGCCGCCCCTTCAGTTTTCTGTTATAAGCTATGATCACTGTCCTTCCTCCCTCACAAGATGGTATTGAAGGTCAATAGGAAACCTTGTGTAGACTGAAAGGGACTATGCCAACAAGGCTGCTTTGTTCTCCCCTTTAAAGCTGAATAATAGTTGTTTCTGGAAGAGGCACTGAACAAGGACAAAGTTTACAACAAGTGGTTAGTGGGGATATTTCCACCTTCTTTCTTTTTTTTTCAGATTGGGAGACTGGGACTGAAAACAAGGAGTCCTCTCCAGAACTGGACATTTCTATGAAGCAGTTCTTCCAGGACAGCCTCACAAAGGCTGATCTCTGTGTCTCCAGCTTGAGAGAAGCCTGGGACTGTGATGCCAGATTAGAAAGGCAGCAGAGCATGGAAAATAAAAATTGTCAGCAAGTAAATGTCACCCAGAGGAAAACTCCTAGTAAAGTGATGGATTGTGCAGGTGACAAATGCATCCAAAGTATCAGTTTGCAGCCAAAGCTTTTTGTACAAGATAGAGTATCTCTAAAGGATATTCCCAAATATAGTGCAGGCAGAGAGAGCTTCCTTTTATCTTCAGAACCAAGGAAAGCTCATAAAATTTGCTCTAGGGAGATAGTTTGTACATCTAAATCAGACTTTATTACATGTCATAGACTTTATTCTGGAGAAAAACCTGGTGAACCTAATGAATGTGGGAAACCCATCTTCCTAAGCCCAACTATCAGTTCCCATCAGAAAATTGTTATTGGAGAGAAAATTCACAAATGTAATCAGTCTGGGAAGGCATCCTCCAGAACCATAGAATTAAATGAAATTCAGCAAGTTCACAAAGGAAAGACACCTTCTGAATATAGTGAACATGGGAAACCTTTCAACTACAACTCATCCCTTCCTTCCCATCTAAAAATTCACCCTGAGAAGAAATCTTATGAATTTTTGAAGTCCTTCCTCCAGGATTCACAGCTTTCTCGTCACCAGAAAATTCACAATGGAGAAAAACATTATGAATGTAATGAATGTGGGAAGACCTTCAGCCAAAGAGGATATCTTCCAGGACATCAGAGAATTCATACTGGAGAGAAGCCTTATGACTGTAAGGAATGTGGAAAGGCCTTCCGCCTAAGAGAACACCTTACTCGACATCAGAGGATTCATACTGGAGAGAAACCTCACAAATGCAATGAATGTAGGAAGGCTTTCCACCTCAGCACAGATCTTACTCGACATCAGATGATTCATACTGGAGAGAAACCTCATAAATGTAATGAATGTGGGAAGGCCTTTAGCCAGAGAGGTCACCTTACTGTGCATCAGACAATTCATACTGGGGAAAAACCTTATGAATGTAATGACTGTGGGAAGGTATTTCGCCTCAGAGGTCTTCTCACCAAACATCAGACAATCCATACTGGAGAAAAACCTTATGAATGTAATGTATGTGGGAAGGCCTTCCACTTGAGAGAACAACTTACTCGACATCAGGGTATTCATACTGGAGAGAAGCCTTATGAATGTAAGGAATGTGGGAAGGCCTTC